>NC_080571.1:324606476-324818976 GCF_030247185.1 Malaya genurostris | reverse complement strand
TCAAATGATGGGGAGAATGGGGCGCCATAGCATCCTGGAATAGCAGTATAAATGCTAATGATCGTTTGGCATCGTTTTATAGTTTTTGCAATGACTGAGCGGAAACATATATTGGAGAAGCCAAAATCGTTTTATATATTTAGCGAAGGAAAGAAAAAAATAAGAATTAAATTGTTGCTTAGAAATATGATGAATAGAAAATAAGTAATGAATATGATATTTTTGTATCATAAAATGGTTAATACTATAAAATAAAGCTCTAGCATTGGAACTAAAATTACTTCTAAATACCATAGATAAAAATATTCTGAAAATATTTTGCAAGCGTAATTTGTTGTTCATGGATGATATTCATAGACGCTTTGGTAGAGTTTTCAATTGAAATTCGGATTGCTAGTTTTTATTATCATTATATCGCGCTTTGATGAAAAGAATCCATTATTTTCACGTAAATCTCAAGGATTGTTATAGTTCCGAATCGATCAATTTGGATCAAATATGCATCTCTTTATACTTTGATGAGAAAATGGGAACATTCCTACGAATAAACAATTGATGAGTGGTCAATATCAGATCCGAGTCACTGTAGACGTTTGTGACCAGGCGTTGTTCTGATGAAAAACCACTTCTCTTTTGTTGGCAAATTCTGAACTTAAAAAATTTTCAAAATTTGGTACAACTAATCGATTGTTGTTTTAACTAAACTGTCATTTTCGTTTTTCGATCAGCAGAAACGATGGTTGAAACAACTAATTTAATTGTTTTAAGAAAATGCTGTCAATTAGTGAGGACACATACCTTTCAATTTCAACAAATATTTTAGTTGAAATAACTGGTGTTGTTATTGAAATAAAATTCTGTTAGTTGAAAAATAAATCGGTTTTATTTGTTTTAGACATTGCAAATAGTTGAATTAACTCTGATTCGATTGGAAATGATTGATGTAGAAAAACATTTTTAATCAGCAAAAGTGCCCGGAGGGGCGAGTAAATTAGTGAAATTATTAAATTTACTTAAAATGAGTATTGAAAGATGATGCCTTCAAACGGTTGAACTAAAGTTATGCTATTGGGGAAGCGAAAGCCTATTCGCGCACCCCTGGTAGTGATGACAACGTTCCTGCTGAAATCAGTAATACCAACGACTCACCGACTTTACTTCAGTGACAGTTATTACCTCGTTGAAGTACAGTACATTTAGACACGAGTAGAAAACGTGGTCGAATTAATAAGTTATAATTTGTGCTATTATATTTATCAGTTAAATAAACACCAAAATGTAAGTTTCTTGAAATTATGCAAACATGTAAAACTAATCTGGAATAAATTTACAGCTTAAAGCTATATTGAATTACGCTAAAGGATTGTGTTATTTCTAACCTCGTCGTGACGGACTTCCACGACATTCTGAAAATTTCTAACCTCGTCGTGACGGGTTTCCACGACATTCTTTAAGATTTTGATCGGAATTCGAGGTTAAACTGGTAGATTCACAGCACAGTGTAGAACGGATAGAAAAGCTATGCCGAAGAACAATCGGAAAGCGCCAACTTACAGTTGCGGTTTGTGTAAAGATCCGGACGATGATGGCATGGTGGCTTGCGATCGATGCCAGCAATGGTATCATTACCAGTGTGTGGGAGTAGGAGACTCGGTGGCTGAACGCGAATGGAATTGTCCCATGTGCGACAAAATATCTCAGAAAAATACTGAACAAGACGAACTAAGTTCCAAAGCTAGTACGACGATGTCTACCAGAGCCGCTAGAGCAGCTTTGGAACTACAACAATTAAATGAGCGACAACGACTGGAGATTCAACGTCTTCAAATTGAAAAGGAGCAAAGAGAACGCGAAGCTGCCCTTGAACAAAAACACCGATTACAGTTGAAGGTCATAATGGAAAAAGAAGCAGAATTTGAACGCAAATGCTTGGAAGAAGAACGACGCCGTGAAGAAGCAGAGTCTGCACTGGCCAAGAAACATTTGATGGAGGAAAAACTGCGAGAAGAGGCTCTAAAAAGGCTGGAAGAGGAGTATATACAAAAGAAATATGAAATTATGCAGTCACGACTAGATGCTAACAGTAGTCGAAATAGCACAGGCTCTATTACAGAAATGGAAAAGACAAGGGAATGGTTAGCTGGCCTACCAGATAAATTTTCAACCATGATTTCTCTACCAAGCAGAATGCCCTCTCCTAATCGGCACGCGTCAGCGTTACTTAATCTGACAGACCGAAGTCGAGTTTCAAATCGATTTGATCAACCTTCGCTAAATAGCGTTCAGAACCCAACGAATTTGTCATGTAAATCGGACCGTCAATCGATTTGTTTTACTCCCCAAAAACCAGGAGTAAGATCTCTTACAAAAGCGCAATTGGCAGCGCGCCAAGTCATACCAAAGGATTTACCAGCATTTTCTGGTAGTCCGGAAGAGTGGCCAGTATTTGTGAGTTGCTTGGAAAACTCTACAAGAGAGTGTGGATTTTCGCATGCGGAAAATCTGATTCGCCTACAACGGTGTTTGAAAGGCGACGCAATGGAAGCGGTGCGGAGTAGGCTACTGCTACCAGCAGCAGTCCCACGTGTGATTGAAACTTTACGAATGCTGTTTGGTAGGCCGGAGATTTTGATCACGACATTGCTGAACAAAATTCGCAATACTCCTGCTCCGAAAGAGGGAAGATTAGACACACTTATCTCGTACGGGTTGGTGGTCCAAAATTATTGCGATCATCTAGTAGCGGCACAGCTAGAGACACATTTGTCTAATCCGTCGCTTTTGCAGGAATTGGTCGAAAAGTTACCGTGTGATATAAAGCTTAAATGGGTAGATTATAAAGATGCAGTTTCAGTCGTTACCCTCGAAACCTTTGGACAATTCATGACAGAAATTATGCGGAAAGCAAGCGAAGTTACAACACATTGTTTACCAACGATTAGAGGTGTAAAATGCGAAGAACACCGGACGAAAGGTGGTAATGTCCGATCAAAAGGTTTTGTAAATCACCACAGCGATGTACGTATAGTAAAAAATCAGCAGCAGACCGAAAAGGCCTGTCCTATGTGTGGTAGATTTGGACACGCGGTGGATATCTGCGGTAAGTTCAAGACACTCAGTCCTGGAGAAAAATGGAAGATGGTGAGACAGCATGAGCTGTGTAGATCCTGTTTGAAAAGTCACGCTCCGTGGCCTTGTAGAAGACCCAAAGACTGTTCTGTAGCTGGATGTCGCCTGCGTCATCACCCTTTGCTTCATTACTCACCAATTCCATCAAATACACTTAGCAGTCCGCAAAATCATCATAGCGCCGGTCATACGGTTCTATACCGAGTAATACCGGTAACATTGTATAGTGGCTTGAAAAAGATAAGCACTTTCGCGTTACTAGATGAAGGTTCTGAGGTAACCTTGATTGAAAATCAATTAGTCGATGAGCTTGGCTTGCAAGGTATACATGACCCCTTGCACCTTCGGTGGACTGGGAATGTTTCTCGAATCGAAAACAATTCTCGTGTAGTAAAGCTTCAGATATCCGGGAAGGGTAAACACAGAAAACATAGTTTAATAAATGCACGTACAGTTGAGAATCTTGAACTGCCTATACAATCTATCAACCCATCCAATCTGATTGAGCATTATCCATATCTACGTGGCCTTCCGATTGAAAAGTACGAGCTAGCGCGACCTCAATTGTTGATCGGCTTAGAAAATGTTTATCTTGCGGTTCCCTTGAAAATACGAGAAGGTCCTCGTGGATACCCCATTGCTACCAAGACTAGACTTGGGTGGTGCGTATACGGTGGGACGTCATTCATACAAAACCGAAATATTCATCGGGTGTACCATGTAAGTAAACCTTCAATCGCTGAAGACGACCGGAAGTTACACGACTTAGTAAAACAATATTTCGAGACAGAGAATTTAGGAATATCTCCGTCTACACTTCCACTTGAAACAACCAAAGAAAAACGAGCACGGTTTCTCTTAGAATCTACTACCAGACGGGTGTCTGGAGGTTACGAGACTGGCCTTCTTTGGGCGAGTGATGAAGTTATATTTCCGAATAGTTACGCTATGGCAGCTAGCCGTTTGAACGGGTTGGAGAGAAAACTAAATAAAGAACCTGATCTGGGTATTCGCGTTCAAGAGCAAATTGCTCAGTATGTGGCAAAAGGATATGCTCATAAAGCTACACCAGATGAAGTATCTGCAACGGACCCCAACCGAGTGTGGTATTTACCATTGAGCGTGGTAACGAGTTCGAAGAAACCGAACAAAATTAGATTGATCTGGGATGCTGCAGCGCAAGTCGAAGGTGTATCTTTCAATTCTAAAATGCTGAAAGGCCCCGACCTTTTAACACCCCTACCGGCAGTTATTTATCGATTCCGTCAACGAGCTGTTGCTGTGTGTGCAGACATTCAAGAAATGTTTCACCAGATCAGAATACGTAAAGAAGACTGCCAATCACAACGATTCTTGTGGAGAGATAATCCAACCAAGAAACCACTGGTTTATGTGATGGATGTAGCGATATTTGGGTCGGCCTGTTCACCATGCTCGGCTCAATACATTAAAAATCTTAATGCGAGCGAGCATGCAGGAGAATTTCCCGATGCGACAGAGGCCATAATAAACGGTCACTATGTCGATGATTTTCTTGATAGCAGAGATACTGAAGACGAAGTCATTCGTGTAGCCGATGAAATACGCTTTGTACATCTTCAAGCGGGATTTAAAATAAGGAACTTTATGTCAAACTCTACTTATGTTCTGGAACAAATGGGTGAAGCTGGAGCGTCGACCTCCAAAGCACTGAGTTTGCAGAGAGAAAATGATGCTGAATCGGTACTCGGTATTCGCTGGCAGCCACAAACGGATGAAATATTGTTTTCGACACAATTTTCTAGTTCCGTTGGCCAACTTTTGCATAAAATCGTTCGCCCAACTAAACGTCAAGTTCTTCGTGTAGTGTCTACGACCCACTGGACTTACTCGCGTCTTTTTTGATACACGGAAGAGTGATTATTCAAGACATCTGGCGTACGAATTGCGACTGGGACGATCAAATCGAGGATAGCATTTATGCCGACTGGAAAAAATGGATTGGTTTTTTTCCTCGTTTAAAGGAAGTAAAGATTCCTCGAGCATATTTCGGTAAGAGTGTTCCGGAGCGTTGCCATCCTATTCAACTACACGTTTTCGTCGATGCGAGTTCTACAGCGTTCGCGTGTGTAATCTATGTCCGTTTTATCGAAGATGGTGAGCCGCAATGTACACTCATCGGGGCCAAAGCCAAAGTGGCTCCAATCAAACCTTTGTCTATACCCCGACTAGAACTGCAGGCGGCCTTATTGGGCACTAGAATGCTGCAACATGTGATCAAACACCATAAGCTACCGATTTCACAACGATATTTGTGGTCGGACTCATCTACAGTCCTTCACTGGATCCATTCAGATCATCGTAAGTATTCCCAATACGTTGGCTGCCGTATAGGCGAGATTATCACCACAACGAGCCCTAGTGAATGGATGTGGGTTCCCACGAATCTAAACGTAGCCGATGAGGCTACCAAATGGGGACAAGGTCCATGTTTCAATCCGGAGAGCAGATGGTTTCGGGGGCCTACATTTCTCTGGAAACCTGAAAATTCATGGCCGTCACAAAACTGGGGAGCATTTTCGACAACTGAATTACCTGAAAACGAACAACGAGTAGTGAGTATCCATCGGAAGGAGTTAACTGGGACAATAATAAAAGTTTCGAGATTTTCGAAATGGGAAAAGTTGCTACGGACTGTAGCCTACGTCTTTCGTTTTGCTAGCAGAAGAAATGTTGTCAACAATCGTAACTCACTTGAACTGCTAGATCAGCAGTTTCAACGAAAGGCGGAAACAGCTTTGTGGAAAATAGTTCAAATGGATTCCTTTCCAGAAGTAATAGCGGCATGGAAAACCGACAAAAACAATAAGCCTTCGGGGGTGGAGCCGATATACCACCCGCAATTCAAAACAACAATTTTTATTGATGATGACGGAGTGATTAAATTGGATGGTCGTATCGGCGCCGCCCCCAATCTGCCGATCGAAGCTAAGTATCCTATTATACTAGCTACGAACCATCCAATAACGTTTCTTTTCGTAGATTACTACCACCGCCGTTTCAACCATCGAAATCGTGAGACAGTTTTCAACGAGCTCCGTCAAGTCGTCTACATCCCCGGATTACGTAATCTTATTAGAAAGGTTACTGCACGATGTCAGTGGTGTAAAGTTTACACCGCGCTCCCCGTTCACCCTAAGATGGCACCGCTACCACAAGCCAGATTGGTAGCCTTCCAGCGACCATTCACATACATTGGACTGGACTATTTTGGGCCGTTACTCGTCAAGGTTGGGCGCAGCCACGTAAAGCGATGGGTGGCGTTATTTACATGCTTGACCACACGAGCTGTTCACATGGAGGTAGCCCATACTCTATCAACGATTTCCTGTAAGATGTGCATTCGCCGGTTCATAGCTCGAAGAGGCGCCCCGTGTGAGATCTATTCGGACAATGGCACCAATTTCCGTGGTGCAGCGAGTGAACTGTCGAAACAGATCATCAGTATCAATCAAAGCTGTGCGGAATATTTCACGAACACAACCACTAATTGGTTCTTTAATCCTCCTGCGGCTCCTCACATGGGAGGCGTGTGGGAGCGGCTAGTGAGATCAATCAAAACCGCTATGGATTCCTTCAAAACTGCTCCACGCGTACCCGATGAAGAAACCTTTGAAACAATAATTCTAGAAGCTGAGAGTATGGTTAATACTAGACCTCTAACGTATATACCGTTAGACTCGGACACTCAGGAATCCCTAACACCAAATCATTTCCTATTGGGCAGCTCTAGTGGAGTTCGACAACCACCATGTGATCCAACATCAGCAGTCGAGTGTTTACGTAGTAGCTGGAACTTGGCAAAACATATATTGGATGGATTTTGGAGCAGATGGTTACGAGAGTATTTACCGACGATTGCGAGACGAACAAAGTGGTTTGAAAACGTCAAACAGCTGGAACAGGGTGATCTTGTCTTCATAGCAGATGAGGGCAGACGGAACAGCTGGATTCGTGGACGGATCGTACAGCTGATTTTCAACCGAGATGGAGTTCCACGGCAAGCAATCGTAGAGACGGAGTTCGGCTTGCTTAGACGCCCAGCCGTAAAGCTCGCTATTATCGATATAAAGGAAAATTGTGAGACCGTGTCTAGCGGTGAGAACCACACTCTGTCTCACGTCCCGGGGAATGTTGGGGAAGCGAAAGCCTATTCGCGCACCCCTGGTAGTGATGACAACGTTCCTGCTGAAATCAGTAATACCAACGACTCACCGACTTTACTTCAGTGACAGTTATTACCTCGTTGAAGTACAGTACGTTTAGACACGAGTAGAAAACGTGGTCGAATTAATAAGTTATAATTTGTGCTATTATATTTATCAGTTAAATAAACACCAAAATGTAAGTTTCTTGAAATTATGCAAACATGTAAAACTAATCTGGAATAAATTTACAGCTTAAAGCTATATTGAATTACGCTAAAGGATTGTGTTATTTCTAACCTCGTCGTGACGGACTTCCACGACATTCTGAAAATTTCTAACCTCGTCGTGACGGGTTTCCACGACATATGCACTGATAATTTTAGTCAATTTATATGAGCTTGGGTGCATCAATCGCTGGGAATTGGAATTTTGCGACGGCAATTCAAACGTGCCATTTAAACGCAGTGCGTTCTGTGTGTTTGAATCCCTTCGTTCCTGTTACTTTTATAAATTAAATTCATGTCAAAAAGCGTTTTATTGCTAATGCATGAACATCATCATCGGTATCAAACAGCTGGAAGTAAAACAGTCTGCTGGAAGTAAATCAATGATCGAATTTGAAGCATAATTTTTTTGCGCATACCTGAAAGATTACGAGATGATCATTCATTAACATTTTCTAATTTATCAACAAATCTTTTTCATCTTAAACAAGGTTAACTTTATCACAACACCGCTGTCAGATAAACGCTTGTTATCATAAATTTCTCAAATCGAATGAACACACGGAACGGCCGAAATCAGCATTTTCGCGAAAAATTTAGTTGATTTGCTGATTTTAGTTAGTTATTTTTTGAGACAACTAAAAAAATCTTACTTTTGCTAATTTAGATTTTTTATTCTCATTCCCTTAATAATAATAAAATATTTGTTGAAATGACTATTTTTTTAGTTGAATTCACAAATTAAACGTACTGTCATTTCTTAGCTAAGGCACACTTCATATCCAGTCAACTAATTTTTTAGTTGAATTAAAGAAATATAATGTTGTTTACAACCAATATGAATGGTTGAATTGGCTTCTGCAATCTGCAGCTATATGGCGCCCTGTCACTGAAACGGTAACACCTTAATGACTACTAGCCACTAGATGGCACACTACTGCCGAAAAAAATTCAGACGCGGTTGTCTTTTCTATATTGGCAGGTATAAATACGATGTTGTGTTGGAGAAAAAGACATAAACGAAACGTAAACATCTTTTTGAATTTTTTTTTCTTCTAAATCACTGTTTTCTTCATTCTCACTGAAAACTTTGAGCACTCGGAAAACAAAAACCGAATACAAATAGTACACCGGACGGCGCAGCTCGGAAGGTTTGAAGATACAAAAAAACTTCATCACAATTAGAGTGAAACATTCGAAATTCACTTCACTGTTCCGCGTAAAAACATTATTACGCACAATCGCTTCAAGTGCGCACAAATTCTGAATAAATACGATTTCCTCTAACAGTTTACGACATTTTTACATATCGGTTTAGAAATTTAAATAAAGTTATATCGAACACATGCGAAAAACATCAAAACAATTTTCAAGCAGTTTCAATAAGACTCTCCTGTTTAGCTTTTTAATGGATTGTTTTGCTTTGACACTTCTCATGAGTTTTTGGCTAATAAACTTGTTAATAATACCCATTTCAGTATTGTTTTCTTTGTGCTGTCCTTCAGTAATGATGGTGATAGATAAATAGAAACAAATTTTCTGATTTTAATAACAAAATTAGTTGTCAATGAGAATTTCGTGTTGGATTGAAATATTGCTGGTTTGTGTCCGGGATATTCACCAACTAAACACATTCTCTAAAAATAAGAGTTTTTTCAGCAAAGTAAATTCTCAATTTTAACTAATTTTATAGTTATTTTGGAAATTTTGTTGTTAAAATCAACTAATTCAAAAACAGTAATACGAATTAGGCGCAGAGCTAATTTCGGTCGTTCCGTGCACAATTTCACCAAACGCTTTAACCATCGATGTTGTTTTCATTGACAGCGACGCGAACAGATTTCAACTAAAAAAGTTGTAGATTTTGCATTGCGATTATTGTTTTGCTTAAAACTGTCTCCGGCATTTGACAGCATTCAAAACAACATATTTTTCAACTACTTCAATATATGCAAATCAAAAACCATATTGGTTGAATCAAAAAGAAATTAGTTAAATCAACTATTGCAAAAATCAAAAACTGCGATATCGCAATTTTATGATCGAAGGGTTCTCCGTGTGGTTTTGTACTTAAAGTTCGTTCGTGCTTTTTTGAGCTGGTCTGAATCAAAATTCGAGCGAATTTTGTACTTTTTTTAATTCTGCCGAATATATAATGAAATTATAAACCTATTTCTTGGATCGTGTATCGGTTTCCATCATTTCGCAGAATATCAAATACACTTAATGCGTCTTTTGAAATTGTTCTACAGAAACAAAAACAAAAATAAAATAGACACGGTCGTAAATCGAGTATTTTCAAGTAGTGGCCGCTCTGATCAAATTTGGTCCGAACTTCAACTTATACAGCTTCGAGTTCATCGTTTCTTTTATATAAAGACTAGGTTTTGAGCTAACAGCTGCAAATTATTTTCCAGATCATAAGTTTTTCGGATGAATTTATCGGCCAAAACAATCTTGAATTTGCAGAGATTATCAAACTCGACAATATCACTATATTCCGATAATACGGCGTCCTGTTGGGTTGCTTGGTGATACTGAATGGGAAGTAACTTAATCTCAGATGGGTTTCCCCGGACAGTAATTTGGACATGGAGACATTATGAACCCAGAGCTCTAGATTTCAACTACATCTATTTTCGATACAAAACAAAAACATGACGCTCAAATTTCCAACGTTACCGAATAATTTTGTTTCCTCACCTCGAAATCTAGCACAACTTTGTTTTCATATTACGCGTTTCGGGACGAAACTTTTGTTGTTCAAACCCAACAACCTGAGACATTTTTATAGTAGTAATGAAGTGGTTTCTATGTGACAACCAGATTTCATGACAATTAAGTTTTAAAAAAGTACGCTACTTAGATGAAGACTGCCCATAAAGTATGGACGCACTTTAATTTCGCTGTAAATAATTCACAAGTGTTAGATATTCAAATTTTATTCGATATACTGGTAATATTAGACTACAACAACAGGATATTATTCTCAATATTTGCTACTTAGCTATTGTAAACTAGCTGGCGCACCTTCTTGCGAACGTTCCTCATTAAATTCCGTACAGACTTCTTGGCGACAAGTTTTGATACTTTTTTCCAATCTTTTTCGAACTGTTGAATGGTTTCTTCTGCCGAGACATGTTTCCTAAGATGTGCCTTCGTTAATGCTCAAAATTCCTCAATTGGTCGAAGTTGTGGACCATTTGGTGGATTCTTGTCTTTTGGGACGAAAGTGACATTTTTGGTAGTATACCATTATTCCGTTGATTTCGAGTAGTGGCAGGAAGCAAGATCTGGCCAGAAGACAACAGGATCCTTGTGGCTTCGAATCATGGGTAGAAGTCGTTTTTGTAAACATTCCTGTTCATTGAAGCAGTGGTGATGAAGGGTTTCAAAATCTTACCGCAACTACAAATTGCTTGCCAGACCATAGCTTTCTTACCAAATTTTTCGACTTTAATCGATGTCTCGGACTGGTTTAACACTTGCACTTCTCGCACCGTATAATATTGTGGTCCCGGCAAGGATTTGTAATCGAGTTTCACGTAGGTTTCGTCGTCCATGATTATGCAGTTCAAATTTCCAGCAAGAATCGTATTGTACAGCTTTCGAACCCTCGGCCTGATCGATGCTTATTGTTTCGGACTACGTTTTGGTTGTTTCTGCTACTTATATGTTCGAAGATTCAAACGTTCTTTAGCACGAAGAACATTTGACTTCGAAGTGCCCTCTGTTTTGGCCACATCCCGAACAGAAACCTCCTTCTTTTGCTCGAACGCCTTCAGTATAAGTTTATCCAACTGAAGGTTAGCAGGACCTTTTTTCGACCCATTTTCGGTTTATCCTCAAAGGTTCAATCCTCACCGAACTTCCTGATTTCATTTCGCACGGCTTTTTCATTTACTACTTCTATTTTTGCTATTTTTCTCAGTGACAGTCCGCGTTCTGTGCACCATTTGTACACAATTTTTCGACGTTGTTCTGCTGAAAGTCCACGCATTTCGAAACAAACTAATGAAAACGAATAAACAACTGCACAAGTGGTTAGAGAAGAATGTAAACAACAGGACGCAGCTATAAAAATTGACAGATTCTGAACCATTGCGAAATGGCAGCGATTTTTGGTAGCGTCCATACTTTCAGGGAGTCTTTAACGTTATTCAAAATTTCATTCTTTAAAAGAGCCACAACTTAAAAAAAAATGTTTCATAAACAATTCAAAAACTTAAAAAAATGTTTCATAAACAATTCATAACGGAAAATCTGTTTCTACTTGAATCATCCCACGAAACCCTATGCTCCCCGTTCCACCCGAGAAGGTGAGAAAACGACGTTGCCAGCAGCCGTAGCAGCCAATGTACGGCATAAGAAACAGCGAAACGCTTGACACGCGGCGCGGTTACGGACCTGTTTGTTGGTGTTCATTCTCAGTCTTACCGAAAACGCTTGAGCAGACGGACGCGACGACAAAATCTGCAGTAGGCAGATCCGTGAAGACAAAACATCTAGATTTATGTGACGAACTGTCTGAAACAAAAACCTAGTAGGACCGGTCCGGTGCGTAAGTGATGTATTCTAGTGAACCGTATTTCGTCATTCATCGTACAATAGATGAACAACGTGATTTCAAGCTGTAGTGATATATCTGAATTGACATTGAACAACTTTCAGTCCAGCGCAGTGGGAGGATTGTGGTGTGTTGAATGATGGAAACCAGAAAAGCTCTGGAAACCATTGACGACTGAATAGCCTAGAGAATCAACCAGAAACCAATTCCCAGACCGTAGAATTGGGCAAGTGTTGGTGATGTGCGTATGTACTATGACAGTTTTGCACGTCATAAAAAATAAGTAATTTCATGTCGTTTACACTGCCAGCTGTGAGTGCAACGTGTTTCTAGAGGAGAAGGTTTCAATCAAGTATCAAGAGAAAAATCAATTTGAAAATCGTATTTTCATCGCGTTGATGGAAGTAAGAAAGAAGAACTGGTGGGAAGAAGCATCAATCATATCGTTATTGAAATTGGAATTTCATTGCTGGTGTGAAACCCGGGACGGAGTAAGCAGAATAATGAAGAAACGTGTCAAATGACGAAAGCTGCCAATTTCGCGTTGTTTCCGATAGTCGTGTCCAGTTGGGGAAGCTTAAACGATTAATTAGGTGAAATTCAACGGAAAATTAGACCAATTTTGAACCATGTGTGAACGCCGATAGCCGCGTGCTCCAGTAAGCAGTAGATTGACTAGCTACTAGCTCAGAGGTCTACCGGGTGGTGCGGAAAGCAGTGAAAAAAAATCATGGTAGGAAAATTAATCTCGTCTCCGACTGTCCGGTAACCGTTCGCTGGCTTGCGATTTGCGATTACCTTGTACCGACGATGATTGTTATCGTTGTAACGGAAAAAGGTGGGAAGCAGGGAGGAAGACTAACGAATCAAATTGTTTATTGAAACCGATGTGTAATTGCTGTTCGGCTGTAGTAACGCGGTCAGCCACTCTCACTATCCGAGAGATCTTGGAAAAATAATCTCCGCGCAATTATATTTATTAAATGTAGTATGATTCTCTAATCAGTGCGCGGAGACGATTGGTCCAGTAGATATAAGATGGCATTTGAGTATTACTTTTTTTCTTTTCGAAAGTACTAGTTTAGACTGCACGGGAAATTATGCGTGGCAGATTCAATGAAGGCGGTTGTTGTACATTGTTAACATATAACACTTATCTTAGATATATGTGATGTTTTCTGTAACCAGGCTGCTCTTGATATCTATACTACACTTGTTCTTCTCTGTAAACTTTCTGAGTCATGTGTGTTTGAGAGTATCATTTCTCTCTAATCATTGAGTCATGTTTGACAGTAATTTCGTTTCCTAGCAAAAGTAAATGATTTACGCATTTTATCTTTGAATAAACACGTGTGGTATAAATTTTCGTTACCATATTGCCTCAGCTTTTGTGTTATAGAATTGCACAATCCTCAAGCGTATTTTCTTGATTCATAATTCAAACTTGTTTCAGTGCGAAACGATTTTGATTAAATGAAATATCCGACCCACAACGAAAGTTAATTAAAACATTTGAACCGATATGAACGAATGTGCACAAATTTTTTTTCTCACAAAAATACTTAAGGTTACCGTAAGAAACTTCATCAATAATGTGATACTTCCGATAGCTATAAAATGTCAGATTCAAGTAGTGCTTAATGTCGTGTATCGATAATTGAAAACTCGTGAGACTCTAAAGCGTTCATCATCACAAGCTTACATAATCTTTAATGTCAGTCACCATCGTGTGATGGTACTGGAAACTGGAACAGCCTTTCAAAATTCGACTAAAAAAAGCATATGACCGTTATGTATTTTTCATTTATTACACAATTTGGAAATTATTTTCACTTTGACATTACAGTAAATATGGCTTTGATATTACAGTAAATATGCCCAGCTGTAGCTTTTATTCGAATGATTTCGCTTTCATCGGTGTTGATATGTTTAAGTCAACCCTGAGGAGTGTTGGCACTAGAAAAAAGGTTTTGAAATGGAGAAACATGTGTTCTTTAGTGTAACAAGAATCGAATGAGCATCTTAATCACTTCGATTAATTTTTAATTGTCCTTATGGAGTCAATTTGAGAAATACCAGAAACGGAGATAATAGATTTGAATGAAACTCTACACACGTCTCCTGTCTGGTAAACTATCATTTGTAATTTTAGCTTATCTTATCTTATTCTTGGAGGAGTGGCGTTTGCATTGAAAACTAAATATTAAGTGGAGCTTCTCTTGTAAGCGGGAGTTTTCAGTCCTGCATTTCGAGCGGGGATAAAAGAACTATGAGTTGCCTAATTTTCAATTTCATATGTATTTATTATTATTTATTAGAGACTGTTAAAGTGCGAATTTTATGTAAAAACATCTAGTCGTTCCTGAGATATGCTTGCTCAAAGTGAGCCAAGCAGTCGAACTGGTGTAGACGATAACTAAAGAACAGCTTGACTGTTTGAAAAAAAATTGAAATTTTTAAAGGAACACCGTTTAAAAAATTGAAAAAAATATCGCACTTATTTTTTAACAAATTTGTTGTAAAAAAATGAAAATATTTCTGCAGTTCTTGTAAAAACCAACAAAGATGTTGAACAAAAAACATATAATATGGTTTATTCCAAAATGAACTCCTGAGCCTCTACAATACACATCGTTTACCTCTGTGAAAACTACATGTCTAACTTTGTGCAGCCATATCTAAGGAACAACTCGATATTTTTCATAAAATTTTAATAATAATAAGCAGTTTAATAATAATAATAACAACATAAAAATTGAAGATTAGGCAACTCATAGTTCCTTTTAATACACGCTCGAAACAAAGGAACGAAAATCTTAGTCTATTGATTTGTCGTAATCGCCGTAAGGGTTTCCTATCTTTTCGTTTTCGCATGAGTTGGATTTATTATTAACTTTGGCAAACGTACCTTGTTGTACATGGATCGCGGGTGATTGTTCACTTGATTAGTGTGTTGTATTGTTACACGGAAAGACCGAAATCAGCATTTGGGCGGAAAAATTAGTTGATTTTCTAATTTTAGTTAGTTGTTTTTTGAGAGAACTAAAAAAATCTTACTTTTTCTAATTTCGATTTTTTAACTCTCATTCCCTTAATAATAATAAAATATTTGTTGAAATGGCTATTTTTTTAGTTGAATTTACCAATTTAACGTGCTGTCATTTCTTAGCTAAGGGACACTTCTTGAATTGGCTTCTGCAATTTGCAGCTATATGGCGTACTGTCACCCAAAAAACATTAACACCGTAATGACTACTAGCCACTAGATGGCACACTACTTCCGAAAAGAATTTTTCAGTCGCGGTTGTCTTTTCTATATTGGCACATATAAATACGATGTTGTATTGGAGAAAAAGACATGAACGAAACATAAACTTCTTTTTGGAAATTTTTCTTCTAAATCGCTGTTTTCTTCATTCGACTTCGCGAAATCGACTCTCTCACTGAAAACTTTGAGCACTCGGAAAACAAAAACCGAACACAAGTAGTACACCGGACGACTTAGCCGAAAGGTTGGAAGATACAAAAAACATCATTTGACATATACATTTAGAGTGCAACTTTCGAAACTCACTTCACTGTTCCGCGTAAAAACATTATTACGCACAATCGCTTCAAATGCGCACAAATTCTGAATAAATACACTTGACTGCATTTTTACATATCGGTTTAGAAATTTCAATATAAATATATAAATACATGCGAAAAACATCAAAACAATTTGCAAGCAGTTTGAATAAGACTACCCTTTTTAGCTTTTTAATGGGTTGTTTTGCTTTGACTTCTCATGAGTTTTTGGCTAATAAACTTGTTGATAAAACCAATTTCATTTTTGTTTTCTTTGTGCTGTCCTTCAGTAATGATGGCGATAGATAAATAGAAATTTTTTTCAATAAAGTAAATTCTGAATTTCAACTAATTTCATAGTTATTTTGGAAATTTTGTTGTTAAAATCAATTGTTTTTGTTAAAATCAACTAATTCGAAAACAGTAATACGAATTAGGCGCAGAGCTAATTTTGGTCGTTCCGTGTACTATTTTTTGTCTTTGAAGTACTGGAATTGTCATTTAGGGGTTAGCCAAATTTTGTGCTACGGCACATAACCGTTTTCATTATTTTTACGTTTCGTCTTTGACTCATCAGTGCAGAGCAGTTCAAATTGAACTGCTTAGTGCTAAACTCGGCAGTTCAATTTGAACCGCTGCAGACGTAAAGTTTCTGCTATTTACAGAACACTTTTTGTTTTGCAACGAAGTGCAATGTCTTTTCTGACGTGCCGAACGAAAACGTGTTTTCGACTATTTCTGGCCGATGCAGGTATGGTCATTTAGGGGTTAGCCAAATTTTGTGCTAGGGCACATAACCGTTTTCATTATTTTTACGTTTCGTCTTTGACTCATCAGTGCAGAGCAGTTCAAATTGAACTGCTTAGTGCTAAACTCGGCAGTTCAATTTGAACCGCTAAGCAGACGTAAAGTTTCTGCTATTTACAGAACACTTTTTGTTTTGCAACGAAGTGCAATGTCTTTTCTGACGTGCCGAACGAAAACGTGTTTTCGACTATTTCTGGCCGATGCAGGTATGGTCATTTAGGGGTTAGCCAAATTTTGTGCTAGGGCACATAACCGTTTTCATTATTTTTACGTTTCGTCTTTGACTCATCAGTGCAGAGCAGTTCAAATTGAACTGCTTAGTGCTAAACTCGGCAGTTCAATTTGAACCGCTAAGCAGACGTAAAGTTTCTGCTATTTACAGAACACTTTTTGTTTTGCAACGAAGTGCAATGTCTTTTCTGACGTGCCGAACGAAAACGTGTTTTCGACTATTTCTGGCCGATGCAGGTATGGTCATTTAGGGGTTAGCCAAATTTTGTGCTAGGGCACATAACCGTTTTCATTATTTTTACGTTTCGTCTTTGACTCATCAGTGCAGAGCAGTTCAAATTGAACTGCTTAGTGCTAAACTCGGCAGTTCAATTTGAACCGCTAAGCAGACGTAAAATTTCTGCTATTTACAGAACACTTTTTGTTTTGCAACGAAGTGCAATGTCTTTTCTGACGTGCCGAACGAAAACGTGTTTTCGACTATTTCTGGCCGATGCAGGTATGGTCATTTAGGGGTTAGCCAAATTTTGTGCTAGGGCACATAACCGTTTTCATTATTTTTACGTTTCGTCTTTGACTCATCAGTGCAGAGCAGTTCAAATTGAACTGCTTAGTGCTAAACTCGGCAGTTCAATTTGAACCGCTAAGCAGACGTAAAGTTTCTGCTATTTACAGAACACTTTTTGTTTTGCAACGAAGTGCAATGTCTTTTCTGACGTGCCGAACGAAAACGTGTTTTCGACTATTTCTGGCCGATGCAGGTATGGTCATTTAGGGGTTAGCCAAATTTTGTGCTAGGGCACAGCTTAGCGGTTCAAATTGAACTGCCGAGTTTAGCACTAAGCAGTTCAATTTGAACTGCTCTGCACTGATGAGTCAAAGACGAAACGTAAAAATAATGAAAACGGTTATGTGCCCTAGCACAAAATTTGGCTAACCCCTAAATGACCATACCTGCATCGGCCAGAAATAGTCGAAAACACGTTTTCGTTCGGCACGTCAGAAAAGACATTGCACTTCGTTGCAAAACAAAAAGTGTTCTGTAAATAGCAGAAACTTTACGTCTGCTTAGCGGTTCAAATTGAACTGCCGAGTTTAGCACTAAGCAGTTCAATTTGAACTGCTCTGCACTGATGAGTCAAAGACGAAACGTAAAAATAATAAAAAAAAAATACTGGAATTGGTTTGGACCAGTGTAGAAGTAGCCTGTAGATTGTCCTTGTGTTTAGATATCTTCTAGTCAAGTTTCTGGCAGGGCATGACGCAGTGAACAGCTTTTTGACAATATTAGTACGTGACCAGTTTCCATGTCCAACATAGTGCATATTGATGTTTTGTGTTGAGAAGAGAATTCAATGTATATTATGTTATTAGTTTTGTTGAACTGAATCTCATGCACTTTTTTTCTGATCGAGATACAGTTGCTTCTTAAAACACTTGTATTTCTTGATCCCAAAGACAAATACTGCACCGTTTGACCTTGGTCGCGGAAGCATCAGTACTTTTTGTTCGTCTGGTTGCTTGTTCGAAATCGTCTAATCGTTCACTATATTTTATTGTTCTTTTGTTCGGCCGCCCCGACCTTCAGGAGTTTTCGACTGAGTTGGACGAGGTGCACAGGTGATCTGTGACAAAACATTTGTTTTACTTCTATTGAAAGATTAATCTACTTAGGACTGATGCAATAAAAACGCATTCGTTCTTTTTTCAAGATCAGCCTTGAGTCGAATTGGTCTGTCCATTCTTGCAAAACCATGGTTCGCCATACTGAAGATGTGTGCAAAGTTTCTTCGAAATCGGAATAATTTGGTCCTGATATTTTCACCTTTTCGGTTCTTAATTTAGGAAATTGTTCATGTAGTGTTTCTTCATCATCTAGTGTTCTGTTTTAAAATACCGAAGAACATGCTGTCGAATTGCGTGGTGACACTGGTTTTTGCTGATTGTACCCTAATATCATTTTGTATTGTCCAGATGGGCAAACGAAAGCTGCTTGGGAAATGGTATTTTGAAATTATTGTCACTCCAACCCAGATTGAACATTTCAGTAGCATAATTGCCACCATTTATTGTAGGGTGGGATAAAGGATATCGAAGAGAGGAAATGTTGATGTTCCACCTACTTTACAGAAGTACGATGACTCATCCGACCATAGATATCACGAAAAAATAATCACGATATTAGGAACATGCTATTCGTTTAAATTTAATATCTACTCTCTGTCTCCTGAATTGCAAAATCAGGCGACATCCAATCGCAATCAAGTGTTAATTCATTGATCAAAATCGTATAACATGATTTGCTACAATACAATTAATCTAACTAATTAGTTATTGCCACACGCGTAAATCTCGTGCTAATTAATCCCTTGTTTGAAGCTTTTGATTCTTTATCGGTTAAAACAACTGCATTCTATTGCTGTGCATTCCTAGAATCAGAATACTGATGTGTTTTTTTTAATTTAATTAAATTTCGATTTCGAATTGGCACCTCGAGAATTCAACAACGACAGATTCGATCTTCACCATTCCGATCACCGTCGACTTTTAGCATATATTCATTAGATCAAGCTTTTGCGACATCCATTCGTCTACATTCATTCGTTGGTCTCGATATCTGAGGGCTTACCGAATATGGCACTTCAAAGTGGCAAAAGCCGCCACTCTTTGTTTAGCCATGTGACGGCGACGGCCCATTAAATGACATATTTGGCCCCCTAGTCGTAGACCTTCGTTGTTTGCCAAGAGTCGCACAGGTCGTGATACATTTAACTCGAGAAAGAGCTATAAAGTGAGATATTAATGCTAAGTAATTGAAAAGTTTTAACGAGTCATAAATTGTTCCCTGCCTTGCTTGATTTGATTTTAGGTTGTAAATATTTGCTCCGGTTTTGAAACGTTGACGATAGAAACCGATCAGCACAACAGTAATCTCTAGTCCTGATCAGTCACATAACAAAGAAACCCGTCTAGTGTTTGGTTGTTAAATTATCAGTAAATTGGATCGTTTTCTGGTATCGATTCAACGTCTACCGAGTGAAGCCACAGAAATAGAACCGGTCTGAATCGGAAACTCGGTTTGTGGGCCATTGAGGACTGCGACCACCACCAAATCAAGACGCGATGGAGACACCACGAAAAAAAACTGACCACAAAGTGAAGCCGACGACGATACGACACACTGATCTACACCGTAAGGGCTAAGACGTGACCAATATTTTTGTTTTTCGTTCATTTATAATGGTGTGTGCTGTATGTTGATGGGAAGTGAAAAATATACCGGAACCGGGCAAACACGGCCAACGATGGATTGACTTTCGGAGCGGCTGTATTTTTTCTTTCTTTCAACCGCAAATCCGGTTTACTATGAAGTGTTGGGATCTTGCTGCGGGGTCAGTTTATTGCAGCTTATGTTGGGAACTATTGCGTGGAGAACTATGGTTATGTCTAGAAATGCTTTAAATAGCAATCAGTTAAAGAGGCGGTTCTAACTATTTTTGAACCGGTTTCCAGCGTGAATTCAAAAAGACTGCGATAAACAATAAGCGACGAACTCGAGTGGACGAAAGTGCGAAACACAAGTGATGTTTTTAGTATCTTCATTCTGGTTTTCATCCAACATCCGTTATGTTTTACTGTCTGTCTCAAAATAACGGCCTAGACATTTTGTTATACTATATAATGTCAAAACGATTGTAAATTATTGAAAGCTAATAATTTACAAATCCACTTTCATTCATCTAGTTTTCAGCATATCGTGTTATACCTTTTGAAGGCTATTGGTGCTCCCTGTGGAGGTTTGTTTTCATCAACTGCCTGCCGGTACCCAATCCAAAACGAAACCACTGCGCCAGCGCAATAATCTATCGTATTAGGTAAAACCGACGAGAGAGGACAAAAAAGGCACACCGTCAATTCATTTTTCACGTCCAATCGAAGACTTTCTATTTACATAACTGCCCCTAGGCCCTGCTGCTGCTGCAGTTCAGTTTGTACGTGTGGCTAAATGAGAGAAACGTCACGAATGTAAACAATGTGCACGCAAGCTTTCGATTGACTACCTTACTGTATACTCCCTCGGCAGCGGTACCGAAGTGCTGCCATTAGTGGTGAGTTGTAAAGTTTTTTTTTATTCAGAAAAATCGAAACAATTTGTCTCAATTGGTAGTAGCGTCCGTTCATTTGCCGAAGCCTTGACGTACGTCGATGATTGTAGACGTTGGCAGTTCAGGGGATACAATTATTCGGTCCGCTGGCTCTCGTGGGAAAGTAGAATAACTTATACCTCGTCAGTTCGCTGTCAATAACAAATAACTAGTTTATTGAAGTAACGTTTTATCACGTAATCACATTCAAGCGATCCATAAATGGGACAAACACATTAGAGTTATCATTGCAAGCATTTATAATGTCATCGCCATAAATCTTCTAGTTTAAAAAATTGTCAACGGAACCGGGTCCTGGACATTCGAATTGGCTATTACTATTGCTGCATCTGAATTAGGTAAAGTGAAACGAGTCGGTCCTAATATGGTTCGCAAATGATCTGCTGGACTTGTAACAGAGAATACGACGCCCTCTGTGTGGAGAGTCTGTAGCCTCTGTGGGCCCGGTCGATTGGTTGTTGGTCATACTATGTGATACGGCTGGAATATGGAATGAAAATCCGGTTTTGTAGCTCTCGAAACTAGGCCTGTCTAATGGAAAGTGGTTGTTCTGAATAGTTCAGGGCGAATATATTTTTCTATGAATACGAGAAATTGAATGCCGTTAACTCAGGTACAAAAAATAAGGTTTGCAGATTTTCGTTTGAATATATCTTGATTTAATCTGCAACTTGATCAGTTATGCTGAAACTGGATTGGGACTGAACATAGCTATGTCTAGACATACTGTGAGAGAGAATGTAAATTTCTTTTCACATCTGATGTAAAAAAAGCACAGAAAAATTTTGGACATCCATTTTAATCAGAATTGCCGATCATTATCAAGGTCTATTATTGATAGCAAGTTATCTTTCACTGCCACAATAAAAACTCTCTCATATGATAATTTCTCAACTTTTTTTCTTCCTACAATCTTGCTTGTGAATCAGATTTCTAAAACGGCAACTTATTTGTCTAATGTTAAGTGGCGGTAAACTTACACGGAAAGACCAAAATCAGCATTTTGGCGAAAAAATTAGTTGATTTTCTGATTTTAGTTAATTATTTTTTGAGACAACTAAATAAATCTTACTTTTGCTAATTTAGATTTTTTAATTCTCATATCCTTAATAATAATAAAATATTTGTTAAAATGGCTATTTTTTTAGTTGAATTAGAGAAATAAAACGTTATTTACTAACTAACATAAATGGTTGAATTGGCTTCTGCAATTTGCAGCTATATGGCGCACTGTCACCGAATAAACGTTAACACCTTAATTACTACTAGCCACTAGATGGCACACTACTACCGAAAAGAATTTTTCAGTCGCGGTTGTCTTTTCTATATTGGCACGTATAAATACGATGTTGTATTGGAGAAAAAGACATGAACAAAACGTAAAATTCTTTTTGAAAACGTTTCTTCTAAATCGCTATTTTCTTCATTCGACTTCGCGAAATCGACTATCTCACTGAAAACTTTGAGCACTCGGAAACAAAAACCGAATGCAAATAGTACAAACAGACGGCGCAGCCCGGAAGGTTGGAAGATACAAAAAACATTATTGGACATATACAATTAGAGTGCAACATTCGAAATTCACTTCACTGTTCCACGTAAAACATTATTACGCATAATCGCTTTCAAATACGCACAAATTCTGAATAAATTCACTTTCCACTAAGAATTTACTTCATTTTTACATATCGGTTTAGAAATTTATGTATGTCATTTAGGGGTTAGCCAAATTTTGTGCTAGGGCACATAACCGTTTTCATTATTTTTACGTTTCGTCTTTGACTCATCAGTGCAGAGCAGTTCAAATTGAACTGCTTAGTGCTAAACTCGGCAGTTCAATTTGAACCGCTAAGCAGACGTAAAGTTTCTGCTACTTACAGAACACTTTTTGTTTTGCAACGAAGTGCAATGTCTTTTCTGACGTGCCGAACGAAAACGTGTTTTCGACTATTTCTGGCCGATGCAGGTATGGTCATTTAGGGGTTAGCCAAATTTCCTCCATGGGATTTTTCCGTAATGGTCATTTACCCAATCCGCCCAATACAAAGCAGAACAAAAGTTGCGTGAGAAAATTTTCCAAGCCACTTCTGCACAATGATGTTAATGGTGTTAATTTGGTCGCGATAAAGACCAACTTCTTTAGTTATTGTTACGTCTTAGAGTCACAAAGTTCTTGTAAGTCGACAATCCAGATCGTTTTTCTGCTAGACACCTCTATCTTACTTCCGACATTTCGGACGAAGAGGCTGAGGCACCAATAATTAATTTTCTTGCTTTGAAACCATTTTCACAACCGAAGAGCATATATCTAAATCAAACACATCTTCTAAATGAGAAGTGTGTAGTTTTTTCTGCACAATAAAAGAAAATGCTTCAAATTCAAATTGGCCAATTTTTTGAAAATTCATGTATCGATTTGTGTCAAATGCTCCAATGCCACTGCTCTCGAAGCTAGAAACATGCACATCCGTCGATATAATGCGATTGAAACTTGGTCACATTAGTAATGGTTGCTTGGGAACTGCAATCCTTGAAAAAACAATCCAAACAACCGCTTAAAGATTCAAATCTCTGTTTAAGTAATTTTGCAAGCTGTTGCATTTGTACTTGTTGAGCTACACATAAATAACCCATTCCAAGTAGGACTATTCGGATTCACGTGCATGAACCTCATCCTAAGGAATAACATTTTCAGTCCAACTTTTATCTTCTATTACAATTCGCACTTAAAGTTTTCCGAACAACTTGAACTAAGTCTATAAACTTTATCTGCTGTCTATAGTTTCGCATTGGGAAGTTGAAAAAGTGAAAACCAAACTTTGAAACTGCAAAATGGTTACTCATGCTTTAAGAGTGCTACCGAGTTAGGATATCACTTTGGGAATCATTACACATTTGCCAGCTCAAGAAGCGTAAAACTGTACAACCTTGCCGAAAGCTAACTTACCGTACAGTCGCAGAATTTTTAAATGGGAGAAACAAACATCTCAATGAACTCAGCGTTCAGCACCCGCGCAATGAATTACCGCCGTGGGAGTTACAAATTTGCCCTACACTGGGTGGCGATTGAGTCGCACAAAAAGTGTGGAATTAATTCACCAATGCAAAGCCGATACGGATCGCATTCTGTACCAACTGGAATACGATTCCGCTACAATTGCGACACTCATTTTGTCGTTAACAGGGTGATTCAAACAATCATGTGGGAAATGGAAGTATTGCGATTGTTTTTGAGAAATTTGAAATGTTGGTTCTTAATTAGGTCATAAAACTATGAAATCTTAACTGGTCATGCAATAATAAACACTAAACATAAGAGCGTACGATATCTTTTAACAAAAACTCTCTTCAGCTTCACTGACCACCCTGTAAAGTATTTAGATTCAGTGGAAAAAATTGTGCTCACGCTGCCAGCCCGGTAGATTTTGTCCCTCGATATAGACTGCTGGTTGACTTTGAAGCAGTTTCTTTGTGCTTGCTTTAACCAGGTCGGAATCGGACCGGCAGAAGATCACTTCGCATATTGTTTTCAATTTTAAAACTTCCGATTGGACGAGGCTGATATTGACCATTCATCATGTGAACAAACTGACCGCCACCCACATCTGTTTGGTTCATAAAAGGAAAGAGCAAGCTGAAATAAAATCTGTGTCTGTCGTAATAGTCTGCAACTGCTTATAGGTAAACACTTCATGGGTGGAGTAGATAATTAGATATTGGTTCTCTGAGCAGTTTCATATTTGTCAGAGATATGAAATCGGAATATTTATGACTGGAAATTTTGTCTTCTTAGTCGAGTGTTGGTACCGTGGCAAAAATTCATTTTTTTCGCGAACATTTTCCCAAAACATCGTCCTACGTAAATTATCGATCGATTTATCAATGTTGTGGCCCACCCACCAATTCCAATTAATTTGATTGATTTTGTATTAGTAAAAACAAGTCGTTTTCCAAAGAATACATTTTTCTACTTTTAGCAGAGTAGAGGGAGTTATAATTGTGATTTATTATATGAAAAGTTAGTAAATTTTCCTACCATGATTCAATCTCTGTCAATAGATTATTTACTGATTACTAATTACTAGTCTCTATCGAAAGAAAATACTCCTCCGTATAAGAAAAGAAGATATCGGAAATTCTCGCCGTAGACTACTCTGTGACATAATTGGATGGAATTGAATCGTAACCGGTCGTAGTGAAAGCGCACACACAAGGATCAGGTGCCAGAAAAAAAAGTAAAAGTGTAAAAGTAGATTGAAGCGGTTGACCAACTTCCAGCTCTTCCAGTTTGCAAGCGCCTAGAAGATTGTCGAAGAAAAGTGCAAGTGCGAAGGCGACAAATAATGATGCAAGCGATGTTGGAAAACCAGTTCGTGATCAAAATTGATAACGCAGCGCGAGTGACAGAATAAGACTACGTTGATGTGAACGGGCTTTCGAGCCAATTAATGTGTATGGGTTGTGTTAACGTGGAACAAAACTCATGAAAATGTTCGCTCCAAGGAATTCGTCACCCCTGCATATATATAACAGTGATGAGGTGGCTGCTTATCAGGTTTGTTTGTTTTACGAGCTTTTATTTAGTGTGAAAATTGGCGTGTGGTAATTTCGGTAATATGTTGATTAAACATTACTGCCCATACTCGAATGGAATCTCGCTGTTTTTGAATGAGTTTACATACAATTGTTTTAGAAACTATATTTAGAATTGCTTGTTTGTTCAGTTTAAAATAATGAAATATTAGGAACATTTCCTGTAACAGCAACAGTTGGAAGATTCAATGAGCGTTAACAAATGCGCACTTCTCTACTCCAGGCGCATGTGAAAACACCACGCTGCGAGTCATACTTTCGGCCATAGGTTTGAACATAATAACTGGCTCTCACATTGTTCCACTGATTTAGTTTCTACGATGTTTTATTGTTGTATGATATTTTTTCCCGATTCTTCAGCGGTCTAGAATTTTGGAAAAAAATTGATTGGTTTCAAAAGTTGTAAAATAATAATGAAAAAAAAAACAATTTTTCGTATTTCTTATACAATAAGTTTGAGTTTATTTTGTTGTATTGTGATCTGTGAAATTTTCATGCAAATATGTTTATTTGTTAAAGAATGAAATAATTTCGCTGAAAAGGTGACAATAAGTCCATTTTACAATAAGTTTTAGAAACAACAATATTTCTTTTAGAATGTCATGATCAAATAGATTATCAACATTTTTGCAATGACTGAGTGGAAACATTCCATGTCTAACCGTGTTTTAGAACTGTGTCTATCACAAGGTTGAGAGTGGCGAAATGGTAGCGCGTATGCACGGAATACATAAGTACGCAGGTTCGAGTTCTGTCTCTGAGCGTATCTTTTTCCAAAAAACCATCTTCTCTGTTAAGTTTTTCATTCATTTATTGCAAAAACTGAACTTAGTTATGGCGGCTTTACGTCTAAACAACAACAAAAAATTAATAAATCGTTGAAAACAATTGCGGTTTGATTTTCCGTAACAATCTACTTCTGGTAGGAAAGGGCAGACTATCAATACAACATTCATAGGGTCTGTCGCTGACGATATCCAGCCAACTACTGGCACCAGTAGAGAAGGTGACAAACGATTATAAATGCACTCTCCTACTCAGTGCTTGAGCGGAAAATAGGTATAGAGTGAAAAGACTAGTGTTTGATGAACAGAGAAGATGTTTAGATGTATGGTACGGTCGAAACGGCCAGGATGTAGACCATGTTCGATGTACGTTCTACCATGTCTAAACGTGTTTTAGAGCTGTGTCTATCACAAGTTCAGAGTGGCTAAATGGTAGCGCGTATGCACGGGTTGATACACTGATGAAGGTTATAAATAGCACTCCGGAACACTAGTATCTATGTCAGTTACGATTTCGTGACACTAGTGGTGAAATAGCAGAGATTTTTTCAGATTATGTGGTTTAATATGTGATTTAATACTACTTAGTTCGTTCCACTAACCGATCAAAAACATTCCGGCACGTCGGATAGTAAGCCACATTCGTTTGTATTATAGGCCTGAGGCTGCCGTTTTTTGAAGGAAATTGCTAAAGTCGCTAACATAGCCTTGAGGTTTTCTAAATTCTTGAACTTGAACTGAAATCCAGTATACGTGTTTCACTTTACAAGAATCTCAAGTAACTGCAAAATTGATGTTATGAAATCATCATGTCGTTCATAAGTATATAAATCAAACGTATATTCAAAATAATTTAATTTAATATATGATATAAATTAGACTCGTGTTCAACAATCGAATACAATTTCGAATCAGGAACTTTCGGAACATTTTGTTTTATTTATTTATCGGAGTATCAAGAGTTCCGAGAGTTAACAATTCTGTCTTTCCTAACTATCGAGGAATACGGAAAACAATTCTGCAATCAACTTCTAATTGACAATTGCCCAATATTTTTCACAAAATGGATAAATTAAAGCAAACAATCCACTCCGTTGTCCCGATACCGCATTATTGACAGCTTGCTAAATTTTATAGGACCATTGTGAGCTTTAGTGTATTAACGAATACCCTTTTCTATGCACCCCTGCTTGTACATTTCGGAATACATAGTCTTGTTTGTCACGAAAATTTGGGACTGCAAATACCTTGATAGATCGTAAACTTTTTTTTTGCGAATTCATCGGCAAAAACGAATGGGTAGGGACATCAGCTCGACCAATGGCTTTTTTAGAACTTTTGGCCGAGAAGTTACCAATAATTCATCTTCATTATAATATTTACGTACTCGTCTTCCTAGATGCTGTTGCTTACTGGCAAGAGAAAAGGAAAATTCTTCTCGAGGACGATCTGCCCTTGGTTTGCAATAAGCGTTTTCAGCACCTTTAAATGCAGCTTTCGATTTTTAGTTCCTGTACGACGCTTTTTGTGATTCTACCGTCATCGGAAATGTTCGAGAACACTGAACACGAACGATTTAACCAATTTCAACGAATTCGCGATTTTCGAACCGAACCGTGTCGGATTCTCTAAGTGAGTCTTAAAAAAATAGTTTTCGGTTTTCGGTTCCCGTTTCAAGCAGTTAACAAATTAAATCGTTACGAAATTTTCAGCATTGAAGGAGAAAATATTCCGTAACAAACTGCTGTCAATATTTTCCCGATCCGAATAAAAGCTGACAAATCAGCTAAAATTCTGCTATGCATGGATCGATCAACCGTTCATGTGTTAAACGGAATCTCAGCTGATCAGATAGCAGATGCCAGGAAATACTTTCACCCGGGTTTCCATTTTACTCGCACTCGATCTATAAGTGCCCTTTCACCCGACCAACGAAGTTTGTGCTGTGTGCTAGTTCCTACCTCAACACGAAATTCATTTGAGTCTGTCTAAGTGCACAGTTCGGAACATACTAAGTAATCACGAACAGTGAAATTATTGATCAAAAGATACATGCTTAAAGGTTTTTCTCAAAAAGGAATTTTATTACAGTCCAAATTAAAACAGTGCGTTTCAAAATCATTCAAAAGACAGAGGTTAAATTAACATATTTTCACTGTTAGCAGATTTATTTATCGACAGGTGCAATGATCTGATTTCGATACTTGGACTGTGTACTTTCATTAGGAATTCAAAGATCATTGCGTACATAAAAAAGCTACTGCTGTCAGTATGAATGTAGGAATAAAAAAATTCTTGTCCAACTGAAATGGTCTATAAAATGGTTAAGCATGAAAAATGTTTGTGCCTAACGCGTATTATATTCTTTTCTGTAAATGTTGCGGTAAACAAATTTATCTATCAAAATGACATGCGACACACTTGCTGCTTCTTAAAGTTCCATTGCCGGTCGTACAGGAATGTGAGACATTTAACTTTTCCTTTCCCCACTGTCAGCACCAAGAGGTATGCAAATTTTTATAAAATCCGTAATAAGACAAATATTTCCCACAGTTGGCTTGTTCGTTCCTTTCCCCGCTTCAACATCATGTTGGTCACGTATAATCTGAGCACACTCTTGGAATCGTCGCTTCTCTGCAATCCACTCTGGAGTGAAGAATTTCTTCCAGTGCTTTCTTCAGTGCGATGTGATGCTGTGTTAGAGCTCAACAGTGTCTGAAGGTCGAAGCTGGCAAGAACATTTTTTATGCGAAGCTAATTTTTCAAGCTCAGTGAGCATCGTTGACTAGACTTTCTGTCGGCGTGTTCCTGTATCGGTGAATGTGCACGTTCATCAGTTCCTTCCTGTATATGGTTTCAGCGAAACGAGGTGGCGGGAGGTGTTCTGTGCAACTACACTCATAGTGTGTACCGTAAACTTATGCAAATCGCAAGCTGTGTAATGCTCAGAAAATGCAAAAAAACTCAATACGCTTCAACGGTTATATTTTTTTCGTCTTTTATGTATGAGTATTGCTTTGTAACGTAGTAATCGAGTTGTGAATTGCGAAGAAAACAGATAACCCACCCACAACTCATAAAATTAATATTAATTTTTCCGGCATGCATTCACTGTGATGGTCGCCACCGATTGTCGGGAACAACAAACTTCTCCAAGTCGGCATTGAAGGGGCGCGAAGCTTAGCATGGAATTAGCCGAAGCGCAGGTACACACTTTCCGCCTACTAACACTCCACCCAACTGATTACGGTGCGCACTGACATTTTCGGTTGCCGCAATGGCGGCGGAACGATCGGGAGTTCCTTCACCTGAGTCATTTCGACAATTGATGGTAGTTGTGGCTGAGTTTCACAAGCAGCACATTTTAACTGTAATTCTTGGGTTTCTGTTCACACAGTTCTTTACTGTAACAAGAGCACGGCATGTAGTTTTTTTTCGGTTTACGTTCTCACTGCAGTTGATTCATTGTGTAAGCTTCTAGAAGCTGTTTCTGTATTTTCGCTTGGTAGCAGTAACTAGTTAAGAAACTAAAACCTTAAGTTTTAACTTGTTTTTTGAATGTATTTAAAACTTTATCAATGATATTCAAGCAAACAAATTTGGAGCATTTTTTATTTACTATCAATGGTTCTAATCAGTATATTCGGAAAGGAGAAGTATCATCCTTCATTAAATATTGTCTTTAAGTGATCAATTAGAGATTTTGTTTTAATTTTGCCCAAAATATAACTGGATATCAAATAAAAATTCAATCGAATGGTAGATGGATAAACACCATAGCGGTAGATGGATAAACGCCATATCTGAAGCGATTTGACTCGCATTTCTGAGACGTTTTCCGAGCCGTTTCTGCTCTACAAATTGAGCCACTCAAGAGAAATCATATTTTAATCTGATAGAATAAAATACTGTTTTTGGCATTAAAATGCTGTACTCTATCGGTTCGGTTGTTAATAAAAAAAAACCTGTTTTTATCCACCTAGTGGTGTAATGATGCCTTTCTCACATAACTCATGTTTATTATCAGGTGTACAACTTTGCTTCCGCCGTTTTCCGATAGGTGGCTGTACCGGCTGAGGCTGATTAAAATACATAGATGATAATGCCTTTAAAGTGAGTGTGTACAGTGCCTAACGAATTGTCATCGCCGTTTCAGTGACAGTTGTTCTTGTTTTCGTATTATTCACGCTCGAAAATGTCTGTTTATGTGCCCAATTCTCGCCATTTGCGGGAAGTTTTACTTTTCTGTTACAATTCCAAAAAATGCAACTGAAGCGCATCGAATGCTTTCAGAAACTTACGGTGATGCTGCTCCGAGTAAAAGAACGTGTCGGGAGTGGTTTCAACGTTGGTGATTTCGATGTCGAAGACAAACATGATGGTGGAAGAGAAAAAGCTCTTAAAACCGGGTGAAACCATCACAGGAGATCGCTACCGAACGCAACTGATGCGCCTTAGTCGCGCACTAAAAGAAAAGCGGCCACAGTATCAAGAGCGACATGGCCAAGTCATCCTCCAACACGAAAATGCTCGGCCTCACGTCGCAAAAGTGGTCAAAAAGTACATGGAAACGCTTTAATGGGAAGTCTTGCCCCACCCGTTGTATTCCCCAGATGTCGCCCCTTCTGACTTCCACCTATTCCATTCAATGGCACACAGCCTGTCAGATCAACATTTTCAATCCTTCGAAGAGTTGAAAAAATGGATTGCTTCATGGATAGCGTCAAAAAAGGACTCCTTTTTTCGAGCCGGGATCCGAAAATTTCCGGAAAGATGGGAGAAAGTTGTCGCTAGTGACGGACAATACTTTGAATAATACATCTGTAAGCACTTTTTCGCAATAAAGCTTTAAATTTTGGAAAAAACGGCGGAAGCAAAGTTGTACATCCAATAAATAGGAACAAAAAAGTTTGTTTGAGCATATATTTTTAATTCCAACTCAAGTAAATAGAAATTCTTTGATTTTGCTTTTCTCATATAGAAAGGTTATGCAATCACTGTGAAAACCGACTTTTGAACCGAGGCCCGGAGGGCCGAGTGTCATATACCATTCGACTCAATTCGTCGAGTACGCAAAATGTCTGTCTGTGTGTGTGTGTGTGTGTGTGTGTGTGTGTGTGTGTGTGTGTGTGTGTGTGTGTGTGTGTGTGTGTGTGTGTGTGTGTGTGTGTGTGTGTGTATGTGCGTATGTGTGTATGTAACGTTTTTTTGCACTAACTTTTCTCGGAGATGGCTGAACCGATTTTCACAAACTTAGATTCAAATGAAAGGTCTTGAGGTCGCATAAAACATTCCTGAATATTATTTGGATCTGACTTCCGGTTCGGGAGTTATGGGGTAAAATGTGCAAAAAAAAATATGTTCTAACTTTTCTCATAGATGACGCGACCGATTTTCACAAACTTAGATTCAAATGAAAGGTCCTGTGGTCCCATATGTAATTCCTGAATTTCATGCGGATCCGATTTCCGGATCCGGAAATATAGGGTAAAGTGGGTTAAACATTGTATACCATCACTGAAAATGAGGAAAAACCTTAAAAAATTTTCTAAATCGACCTCAAATGTTTTCCAATTGAAAGTTTTTATCAGTAGACGGTAAAAAAAACCGATTTCGGTTATTCTTTTAAGAATCAAAGAAAATTATTTTGAAGAATACCACAGTATTATACATGATAGTATGATTGATATGAGAAAGGCATCATTACACCACTAGGTGGATTAAAACAGGTTTTTCCTTTTTGGTTCTAAATGATGGTTTAAGATAAGTATTGACGGCTTTCTTAGTTTAATGTTTTTATGTACTGACTGTTTAAATTTTAAACACATCTCACCCTGTTGTTTCGGAGCCGTAAGTGACTATTTCAGGTACTTTCGGAATCGGGAGCTGAGAACCGGCATATCTGGAATCAGTTCATTTTGTCAGCAACTAGCGTAACCTATAAATTAAAACAGTTTTGAATTTAGAATACGTTTTTTGCATTATCGCTTTATATGACAGGTGGCAATTTCATACACTGTACCCTGTATTTTCGGAATCGGAAGTCGGATCTGGATAAAATTCTACATTAATTTATGGAAACATAATACTTTCCATTTGAATCTGAGTTTGCGAAGATCGGTTTTGCGTTTCTGAGAAATTTGATTGATTTCTGGTTTGGAGGACACGAGCACTTTTTCGGCACTTCCGGAACTAGGAACGATGATACTCAAACTGAACATATATGGTATATACCATACCGGCCTAATTGAAGATTTATACGGCTATTAGAATGTATTTGGCTTGATTTTTCCGTGTCATCTATAAAAACACGCTCCTGAAAATGAAATTTTTATACATATCAGCCTGTAATTTCGGAACCGGAAGTCGGGTCCGATTAAAATTTGGTAGCGTTATATGGGATTGTAAGACCTTTCAGTTGAACCTAAGCTTGTGAAAATTGGATGAGCTGTCTCTGAGAATCTCGAGTGTATTTTTTAGTTATTTTAAAAATTTTGCACCGTAACTCCAGGGGCAGAAGTCGAATCTAGATGAAATTTAAAAGTACGCTATGGGACTACAAGACCTTTAATTTGAATCTAAGTTGAAGAAAATCGGTTGAGCGATCTCTGAGAAAATCGAGTGCACTTTTTCTTAACTTTTTTGCACATTTTAACCCCGTTACTTTCGAACCGGAAGCTCGATCCGGGTAAAACTCAATAGGAACATATGGGACTAAGAGACCTTTCATTTGAATCTTAGTTTGTGGAAATCAGTCTATCCATCTCCTAGAAAATCGACTGAGCATTGTTGTTACAAACACACATAAATACACACACACACACACACACACACACACACACACACACACACACACACACACACACACACACACACACACACACACACACACACACACACACACACACACACACACACACACACACACACACACACACATACACACACACACACACATACACGTCGAACTGAGTCGAATGATATTAGACATTCACAGTGATTCTAAAAATCTAAACGTTAGATAAAATCAAAGCCCTGGTAATCCATTCCAGTTGTGGAATTTGACCTTCTGTTTAAGCAGACTACGCAGCCGATTCAGAGTGTACAGAACCATTGTATGGCTGGTTCTACGATCCTACTGATACTAAGAACCCCCAGGTCGGGGCTCGAACATAAGACAACTGGCTTGCCTTGGGAGATATTCATAATAAATTGGTCAAAAATTTCCCGGTTTGACAAATGAAACGTCATTCGTTTTTTCTAAATTTCGATATTCATCTTGTATAACAATACAATTGTTCCAACGGAGGTCAAATTTTTCCACAATAACTTTTATAACATGTTTTTTCCTAAGCCTACAAAAACACTTCAGTCAGCAATGACCTAATAATTCTTCTTTTAAACCTGAGAACAGAAAATAATTGCTGAGGGCTAAATCTTGCAAATATGGTGTATACGGTAGCTTAGAGTAGAGGCCAGTAGAGCATTGCTGAAAGCACACTAACTAATACCGCAATGAATCGAAATTTTGTATGAAGGATGTCTCTATTGAACGTTAAAGGAATTTTTAATTAGTAGCGTCATCTGTCTGTCAAACTGGGGACTTATTGACCGTCGTGTCATCTGTCTTTCAATCTGGGGACTTATTGACCGACGTGTTAAACCTTAAAATATATAAGTTTTGGAAATACACTGAGGGATTGGGTGCACAAACCATCACTTTTAAAGTAGCTCGTAGTAAACAACACCATTACAATTCCTCATAAATCGCTAGACAGACATAAGGTACAACTCTACTACCTTGATAAAGAGGTTATATCCTCAACTTCACTCAGACTCTGCTGATCTAAGATACTTACTATGTTACATCAACGCTAATAATCTAATAATTAATCTCACTACTCCCCCTGGTATGTATCGGTTATATGTAGCTTTCCTGGTATTCCATCATCTATAGCGGTTCGAAAGCTGCAATTGTACCAGTTTGTTTGATCTCGAATTAAGAACAACATCTTCAATCTTCTCAAGTTGATGCAGAGAAAACATCACATTTAAACACATAACGTGGAAGGCAAAGACTGCAGAATAAAAAAAATCTGCTTCAGAGGGATGTCAAGGTTGTGACACATGGCTGATTCGGTTAATTTTGCTTTCAAAGCTGTATAAAAGTCTCCTTCCACTACAGAGAAGAGCGGTAGACTGGTACATGTTTTTCTTTTATGGAAAACTGAACACTCAGTTCTTTCCGGGCTGAGCTAGACTAATAAAAATTTCCATTGCTAGAAGCAAATAAATTAAAACGATAGTCACATTACGCTAGGTCAAAAAATATAATTTAGCTTGATTTATCACGATTCACGGTACGTTTTAAATGCTACTTGGATTACGGAATCACGACTCTCAACTTTATTTCTGAGCTAGCTAGCTAGAAATATGCTCACGTAACTCATGAATGCCGTCGGCGGCAATGGTGTGGTGTCCCGATAATGAAAAGGAGAGGTTATCTATTCAAAATGACTTCCTGCAGTCTGGCGGACATAAAAGAAAGCCAAATGTCGGACGCAGTACACTGGATACCAATTTGCCAAAAACTTTCTGAATGTTTTATGAATAACACCGGATTCCAAATTATGTAATGCGGAAGAGGGAAATATGTGGTGGAATGTTTGAATACATAGTCCATCTCTCACTCGCTGTTCAGTGTCTAGATTCATTCAATAGAGCTCAGTACATGAAATACTAGTTCGGTTTTATTGAATATCACCATGCAGTTGGTTCAGTTGTGAGGCTATAGGTATTCTGATGATACAATTGTGGTTCATATAAATGAAAAAAATGACCACATTGAGAATATTTCCGGTGTAGTAACAGTACATGTACGTTACTTTGTAATTGTTCGATTGTATCAGAGTTACCGATTCTTTTTAAGGCTCCATCCCAAAATGTTTTTTAAACTACCTGAACCAGAAGACACTCAAGTAGATCTCAACACGAAAAAGGAAGGGATTTTACTTTGCATGTCGAAGCGGTTACCTTCACCATTGAATCGTTTTGTAACCATTAACTCGATGCAGCAGAGGAAGTGTGATGCCGACACGAAGGCAAAACCTATCTTCCAACAAAGTAGCCATCGATGTACTGCTTTTCAGAGGCTTCTCTGGCTGGATAATTAAGCTGTCTGAGTCACTTTGCGTTCGAATCGAGAAAAATAAGGCACATTTTGAAAGTATTGCGCCCACAGGTAATTATCGGACTGGAATAAAATGCATACTCAAGTAAGGAGAAGCTATTTGTTCAAGTAGCGTTAATATTTTGTTTCAATAAAATATTCATTTTTTACTTTTCATTGAACCATTGTTTTTACGTACCGTCCATATTTTTCATTGATGTGTTCTTGAGAAGCATGAATATTTATTTATTACTTAGTTTGCTTGGTAACACAAAGTACATGCATAAATAATATGCTCCGACAATATATCATGTAACCTTATATATTATGTCAAAGTAAAAGTGTATTAATAAATGTTCTATGATATTGCAATTGAACGCAACAAATACTTAATGCATTTTACGAAAGCTACGTTGAAAGAAATCACAACTTAATTTGTCCAACTACCATTTCCCATGGGGATAGTGTACCTTTATCCTTAACTCTGCCGTTGTGTCCGTCTGTCATCGCCCCATTAATAAAATCAGATAAAAACAACAGATTTCGAAACAGATTTGATTGAAAAATTCCCACGACCTAATCTCCGCTGACAGTTGATTGATAGCCACATTCACAAGATCTGATTGATAGTCCTATGGAAAACTGACCCATAAACAACTTTGCTACGCGATTCAACGTTCTGAACGGTTGTCATGTTCAAATCCCGACCATATTTGGCTATCCCACTATTTGCAAACACCGCTGGTCTGTACTTATCAGATCCGAAGCAGGACCCGATCAATCAATTAGCGTAATTATCATAATAACACAAACGCGAACTTGTACGTACACCGAATGCTACCATCAGCAAAGTATCTCTTTGATGTATCCTCAATGTTTGCGCGGGGCAACTCATCAAACAGCATCATCTGTTGTAGCGCGATCTCTTGATGCGCTATTGATCCTCACTTCATTGAATCAATCCGATCGACTCGCTGATACATACTGATGCACACGAGTCGTTATTGGGGGCGGGGTGCAAAGGCGCATCCTTGAGCAGGCATGCGCGAGATTCTCTCAAGAGTGAGGTCACGAGAATAAATGCCCGACACAGCGGTTCAGTTCTGTTGATTTCGTAACATATGAATGGCACCATACGGTTGATCAAGTGACGGCAAAAACGGGTGAGCCGTGGAGAATTTCAAACTGCGCATTTACAAGTTCTGTAGGGTAGGTTGCGGAATTGTGTTTTTTACGCATCCCATTATTCCATGATGGAATTTTCTACTAAAATATTTATTCAAACCTCTTAGTAAAAGGTAATTCTAGAATGAACTCCATTTATTTTAGTATGTGCTTTATAATTTTCATGTAATTGAACTATTTTTATTAAGAAACATTTTTAACCAATCAACTAACATTAACAATTATAAATTACTATAATCCCTGATTTGAGTGGGTGATAACTTGGATTATGATAACCCATTCCGTATACGGAGCAAATCTTGTTCCATCAACCGGCCCCACCTCAATACAGTAGCAAAGTCTTGGCATTACATTCCTTTTGTGGAATTTGACCTTTCTGTTTCAACAGACTTCGCAGCCGATTCTTAGCGTACAGAATCATTGCATGGCTAGTACTATGGATCCTACTGACACTAAGAATCCTTCCAGGTCGGGGCTGGAACATACGACAACTGGCTTGTAAGACCAGTGTCCTATGCATTGAACCGCCAAACCGGCAATGCAGTGTTTGCATAAAATAGATTCAAACATTGCAGAGGACTTTCAATTTCTTAAGGATGGCAATCAATCGACGTTTATTTGTATTTTTTCAGCTTGATATATATTGATAGGGAAAAGGTGGGTGATAGTTCTCGATACTTATTAGTGAGCATCTCATTGTGACCTCCTGTTAATGTTTATCACTGTTTTTTTGCGATAAGCATTTAATAAGTTTTTGAGCTGTTGTTAGCTTTATATTCTTTATTTCTTATAGAATCCCAACCCAACGAACCAACATGAAGTTGTCATTAGTTTTTTAATTGTCACGTGAAATTTCAATTTATAATCATAATCAGAAAACATAATGTGATTTTTCCAACGCGCAGGCCGCGTTCGATAATAGTGCTTGTGTCATTTGGCTACATTTTTGTCTGCTATATGCTGAGAAATTAGCCCCAGTTTTAAATTCTCGACGTTACCATCGAAAAAGGGAACCAAAAAAAAAACGTCCCACCAAAGATTTCCAGTACTGTTTGGCGAATCGAAAAATATCTCCGTTCACACCTTGACAGAATAATAATTTTGTTTCAATAGACTTTGCAGCCGATTTTCAGCATAAAAATTATTGTATCGATAGTAATACTATCATATTGACACTAAAAATCTTGCCGATCCGGAGCTCAAACATACGACAAGTGGTTTAAAGATCAGTGCTCTATGCATTAAACTTCAAACGGATCTCTGTTAAAAGACGATGAAACTCATTCAAATGGATTTTTGTCGAATCACGAGTTCAAATTTTGTCTCGTTGAGCTTAACAAAGATGGATAGTTCGAGTTATTTGAAATTTACTCAAATCATCTACAAATATGTTGGCGATTTGGCAAGTTATCCGAATTTAAGGAAGAAAAGCGAAGGTCACATCACAGGAATAACTATGCTTGAATGATCAACTTCAAACTATAATGTTTTCATTTCCATGTGTTGTAGAATTCTTGGCGACATGGTAGCTGACAACATTTTAAAGAATGTATTTGAAATAAATGTTAGTAGAAATTGGTAGCGATTCGTCGAGTCAACAATATCTCGGTATTACATTCCTTTTGTGCAATTTGACTTTCTGTTACAACAGATTTCGCCGCTGAATATAGCGTTCATAACCGCTGCTAGGTTAGTGCTACTGGCACTAAGGATCCCTTCGAGTCAGTGTCCGAACATACGACAACTGGCAACTCCTAATATGTTCATATTTACTGGGAAACTTTATAAGTATGTGGGCTATTTGCCAAGATATCTGAAGTTAGCAAAGAGAAAAAAACATAGGTTTTCATCACTGTAACCACCATGACTATTCACTTCTACTGAAACGAGTGTCTCCAAAAGATATTCTTTACTTACGTAAAATACTATCTAACAAATTGTATAGTGTATACATCGGCATATTTACTCAAAAAGCAAATGCTTTTTTACGTTTAAGTTTGATAAACGTTAACACATCCAGTAATGCCATGGATGACGAAACGTTTATCAAGCTTAAACGACAGCAGACAAATTCCGGAACACAAGTTATATTTCATCAAATCCAGATTGACCATTTCTACGACCATGCTAAAGAAGAAACTATTGAAAACTATGGGAACCTATGATTATGATGACTTTTCGTCAAAACGAAATAAATAACACAAATAAATCAATTCATCAATAATGGTTTGATTTATTATTACAAATGCTTTGAGATTCCAGTCGGCCTATCTTTTGTAGAGATTTTTTTTATTTAAAAGATATTTTATTCAGGCCTATTTGCGTACAAGCTTTACGTGACCGATTTAGCTGAGTTCTTAGATATTTTTTTTTGTATTGGATCTCGTTGTCACCCTTTTTCTAGGGGGAGAGGAGCTTCCATTTTCCTCCTGCGAGGATTGAGGGGCAGTTTGTTCGCGGTTCGTCTCGTCATTAATTGCCGCATCGGTGGTATTGTTGTTGATTTCGTTGCTAGTTGCTGTAGATGCGTCTTGTTGTACATTGTTTGCAGCTTATGGTTGGTTGGATGGTAAGTTGTTAACTGCAGCTGGTGTACTTTGTTCTATAGAGGATACGTTGGATGGTTTCGTTGAAGGGGATGCTTCACTGTTGTTGGTGACTGTCACAGGTGTACTGGGATTGCTTGGGGTTGGTGTGAAGGAAGCACCGTTGTCCTTTGGTGTAGTTGTCTCCTTGTCCAGTTTATCACATGGCTTACCGCAGTGAACAGCTTTTTGGCTATATTGAAATGTGCCCATCTGATTGTCATAGGTAACAAGTGATTTGCACGGGATTCTTGTATCCTGACCGAATGTCACATAAGAAGGTATGAGCCTCCTCAAGCGCATGCGTAACAAACGTACGCCATTTAGAATACCGGGGAAAAAATTCTTCCACTTTTCTTTTTCGATAAAGAGAATCTCCGTATTGGGATATAGTTTTGCGAATATAAGGATCAATGACGTTTGAGGGAAGATCATGCACACGCACTTCTATAAAACTATCTTCCATATATACTGGAATGTTGTACTTGATATTTTCATGCTCCACATAGTGCGCATTATTATTGTCTTTAGCGAATTGAATTGCATCCAACTCTTTATAGAACTGGATATAAACAACATTATTTTTCTTATTACATTGAAATAAATGCACACGTTTAATGTCAAGATGCATTTGCTCCATAAGCAAACCTTCAAGTTCTCGTATCGAAGGTCGAATATTGCACTGTCTGAAGTCAACAACAATTGTATTCTTTCGTGTCGGCGGTAGCTTTTGTTCGTTTGGTTCACTCATTTCGAGGTCGCTCTATTATTCACTACACAATACTGTACTTGGTTACTTCTGTCCCGAACGTAAGCGGTTTTGTTTTATCTACTTTATTCTAGGAATGAATCCAAAAAGATGCATCTTTTTCTTAGTGCTAACAATTTAGCTATTGATATAGCAGTTAGATGCAAAATAAACGAAACGAAAATAAACCGTACCCAACAATCGATTGTAGCACCCTAGCATACAATCACTAATTAATTCTACGGCAGGTATTTACGTGCTCGTGGCGCGGGAGAGAGAAAATCCCAACCGTGATAAATACACCCGATATGAACATCATCGCAGCTCTGAGAAACTCACACCGGACGTAGAGCAGTGATCACTGGGTGCTTTCAGAATGGGGGATCGCCTTTTTCAAGCTTTTTCGTCAAAGTGTGGGTAGCTTGACTGACAAGCTTGACTGTTTACACACGAATGATATCATCGAATGGTAAACAAAAACGACCAACTTAAGAGGAGTGACATGTTTTATTCTAGAGAAGCTTAAGCAGTTTAATAGTATACTGTTATAACATTATTGCTTTTAACCAGTAATAAAAATGTGAGATTAGTGGAGCCAAATAAATATATAATTCGATAGGTTTTCTATGGCAAAATAAATCATCGTGCTTCAACTTATAGGAAAATCCTGTGCATGTTATGTATAATGTGCACTATAAGGGTTTCAGAGTTTGAATATTCCTGGCTAAATCCGTAAAGCACTTTAGGTTCAATCATGCATTAGCCTTAAAAAGTAGCAGCCTCATAAAAATCTACTTATTCAAATCAAGCGCTTCAGAGGCCGGTTGAATAGTGAAAACCAGCACAAAGATATCGTGTTAGCACCACAGGTTGTATTCACTTTGTCACTCAGTTTCTACTAACCTAGAAAACGATACAAGCAGGAAAGTTTGAAATACTTTTGAATTGTCATTCATTTCGCTTGAAAGCGATTGAATTGATGTTTTTTTTCTTTGACTTGCTGTAATCTAGACTGAGATAGCGATGACGAAGTCGGTTGAGCTTATAGGAGTTTTGATCTAGTATCGTGCATTGTGGTTTCAATTAGTGCTATCGAAATCGTTTCCATGTAACGCGAATTAACAGAAAGCCAATCAAATGCTACAATCAATTCCTGATGCACGATTACTAATACTTTCAGGACTACTGGGTAACGGATAATTTCATATTTGACTCGTCAGTGCATCAGCAGATTATGTTGGAGTGCTAATGCTACCTCACGAGTAAACATTATCCTTAGCGGATAGCTGAAGTAAAATTAATGCTATTTGCAAAACACATATCTGCGTCGAAGTTCAATGTCTTTCCTAACGTGCCGAAAGAACGAAACAAAACACGTAAGGAAAGATGTCGCATGTCAGCGTAAATACGTGTTTTGCAAATAGCATCAACTTTACGTCTGCTTAGCGGATTATCTTGATCCGCGAGGTGACAGTAGCAGTCCAACATAATCTGCTAATGCACCGATGAGTCGAAAACGAAACGTAAATATGTGAAATAAGCCAAGTGCACATAGCACAAACTTATTACCAAAACACCTGAATAAAAACTGTAATCTTTGGTAAACGGTTCTTTGGTGAATGATCTTTTAACGTATACGCAATGCAATAATGTACCACATAGTCTGAAATAGGGTTAACGATGACGATGAATCACTTCATAAAGCCATACCGCCAGCAGCTGAGTGCAAATTTTGTTATTCATTTCATCCGAACCAAAACGAAAACAATTGTTTAAGTCAGCTACAACACAAGTAAGCCTCAGCTTCAAGTACAATCCGTTACACATGTTTAAATTTTGTTCCACGGCTACACCTTCACGCCATTCATTCATCAAACGAGGCAAGGCAAAAAGTTCAACAAACGCAGACCGGTATCTTGGGCCAACATTTGTCTAAGCCTAGATTTAGTTTTTTTTATATAGCTCAAGGCAAACCAAACAGCTTGATTAGTCTCACTAACGGATATACTTATGATGGAACTAAGAGTTTTTTTTTCGAGCAAATTTAATTCGGACTTAAATTAAATCGTTGAATTCCCGCAAAACCAAAGCGAAAAATATGTATCTATTACCGAAATGCCGATGCTTCGAAGCTACCAGCATTCCGCGCATGAATCATTTCGAGCAATGGGCGCTCCACTACCGACTGAAAACCCACGTAACCGTGAAAAGCCATAAATTTGTATGTGAGAAAGTTCAACGTAATTCAAGGCCCCGAAGCGCAGCAGCATGCGATTTCGGCACTGCCAGCGGAGTCAAACGCGCGGATAGCATACGGAAGCTTTCTTCCATTCCACCGCTGGCCGTAGCTGCGATGTCGGTTTCGAGTAACTCGAACACCTAGAAATAACATACGAAATTACCCTCTTAGTCCCAGAGGTGGACTTCTTTCGCGTCCAGATGATTATGTGGAACGGGCAGAGTTCAAAGCATGTTAAAACATAGTTCTTTCTGTGCTAAATTAGTTGGTCGTCTTTGCACCGCTCTGTAATTCGTTAGTATGACGGGAACAAATTAGTGGTGTGAAATTGTGCCAACAGGAACATTCTATTTAGTGGGCTGAAATTGTATCCATTCAATGTGTATTGTTAGATCATGATTGTTTTGTGGAAAGTTGAAGACCCATTCAAAAATTTATTCTGTGATTTTATTCATCACTCGAACAAAATGATATCAGTTAATAGGTACTTGTAAATATGGCAAGTGGTACCCATTTTTTTGCGAGCTATTCAACCATTCAATAGATTTAATATATTCAATGTCGAAACCTTTACTTTGTTCTCATATAAATATAAATCATAGAAAACATGATGTCAAAAAATTCGAGATTCTTATATTTGAACGAGGCAACCAGGCGAAAATTCGATTTGAGTTTCCTCTTTTTTATCTTATCTATTGATTGAATGTATTGAACCAATGATTTCAACGAAATAGAATGAATGTGAAAGCTAGAATGAATGGATGTACGGGAACCGTAGATGCATTGTATGAACATGATTTAGCGCTTAGACTGGGACAGATGATGATTGCTCCAACCCAACCGTTACAGGTGAATGCAATTCGCAATGTAATCTTTTTAACTGTAACTACAGAACATGAGAAGCGAAAGATTGATGTTATACCTTCTTTGTGGGATGTAATGATGCAGCACTGTGTTAGTTACTTCATCTTATTTCATTTGCTGTACCATTACATGAATAATTCCGGGTGAAAATATAGCAGCAAATTATTTCGTTATGATGCCAGGGTATTTGTTTGACTGAATCAAGTTAGATATTAAGTAGAGCGTTTTAGCATTTGTGATAGCAAAATTTCATACCGAAACCTCTTTTTAGGCACTCGATTTCATAAGGATATGTATTTCTTTTTGCTATGCAATCTCTGTGAAAACCGACTTTTCAACCTAGGACTGCAGTAGTCATATATCCAAACCGATATGAACCGATTTTCACAAACTTATGCCGTTTTTCATTGAAAAACACTGGTTGCGTGGATTACTCTGATTTTGCACTTTCGAGCAGAAATGCAATATTCTGAAGGTGTTTCATTGCTCATAAGTGCAAAACCAGAGTAATCCACGGCATCAGTGTTTTCCATTAGATTCAAAATTAAATCAAAATCTTACGGTCCCATGCATAGTTTCTGAATTTTATCTGGGTCAAACTTCCGGTTCGGCATGACAGGGTGATATGCACCAAATAGGTGAAAATAATGTCAGTAAGTTTTCTTGAAAATGGCTGAACCGATTTTTACCATCTTAGATTCAACTGAGATATGAGAAGAATATCCCGATTTTTATTCAAATCAATTTTTTTTTCTGGAGTAAAACTGACAAGTATTTTTCTTTCATAAGTAACCATGTGATGAGTAGCGAATTCTTTAAATTGGCTAATAAATTTCTCTAGCCAAGGTAGTCTAGGGTCGAATAAACTCATATCAGATTTCCATATCAAGAATCAAACTCAAATTAACAGGTCTGATAGGCCCATAAAAATATCCAAGTCCGACATCCGGTTCTAACATTACAAGGTGAAAAGTTTTCAAAATTTCAAATCGTCATAGCAAATCGTAAAATATCTTCTAAGTTGTGCTCGAAACTGTTCCGATTTTTAGGTCATGCCATACGAACTGTTTTTAGTTATACTGGACCCGTCATTTATTAGCCAACAGGTGTAGAAAGTTTTGGAAATTCTTTTAAACTGGGCTTGTTCATAGTTCATGTTTTCTGATGGTTTAATGATCCGAAATTGCAGTCTACGATTCCGGAAAATACAGAAATCGTGGTCAAAACATTTGAAAAGCAGCTCACTTCATTTTCTCAAATATGGTTGAATCGATTTTCACTAACTTCAATTAAAATATTTAAGTGTTCAAAACTGGTTCTACACGTTTTTTAATTTGTATTATTATGATTATTCTTTAAGTAATGTATAGGAGATGAGAAAAGCATTATTACACCACTAGGTGGATTGAAATAGGTTTTTCTTGCAAGTTTGGACAAATAAGAAAAATCTGAGCTTATATGCAAGTTTTTTACAAGTGTATTCTAAATTGGATTTGGAATGTATTTGACATGGATAAGATTTAAGTTAAGCGTTATAAGTGATGACTTTTCAGTTATATTATATACATGATTTGGTTATTCCTTTTAGGATACTATTTTGTAATTTTGGTTGTACGAAAACCTGTTATCCTTTTTTTATTGCACATGGTCGGAAGGAAACAAACTTACAAACTAAATTAGGGGCTTTTTATAAACCACGTAAACTCATTGGGGATGGGGAGATTTCATAAAAGTTTACGTTCGTCTACAATGAGGGCGGGGAGGGGGGTTGTTTATCTGTCATTTCAATTTCGAAATTCAAATTGCTTGAATATCTTCAAAAACTGAGAATTTATGATTCAAGATAGCGAGATTATAATTACTGGAAAACAGAAAATGTGGAACAATTTCTCTTTTCTCCCCAAAAGCTTTCTAAATTTTTAATTCTTCAAATTTATTCTATGTTATTATTTTGGACTTTACGATTAGACTCTACTAAGAAATCATGCAGGTTGCGTCATCTGAACCGGGTCAAGAGAATAGAAAAATCTTGTTTTATATGAAAAGTTTTACTAAAATCTACGAGGGGACGGGATAAATAATTTCGGACACATACGGTAAGGAACTAAACTCCAAAGAAGGAACAAATTCAAAAACGGCGAAATCGTTGAATTTTTCTAAATCTGCCTGATATCCTAGAACGTTTCCAAGAACGAGAAACTGTTGCTGACTATCCTGCTCATGGAAAAACGGAAGTGACGTCGGAAACTGTTTAAAAAAAGCCATGCTACGTGCCTTTTCGAAAAAAGCAATTTTTAGGCGTGGGTTCGAGTGATGTATGTCTGGTTGGGAAACAGTACCGATTTCATTCAACGAAATGTCTAACATCAGGTAATAGTGTATGTTTAGCGGTCATTTGGGTGCCTGGATCTTTTCACGGACTATTCGCACGCAATGAAAATCAACAATCGAAGACATATGAAGTTGGCCGAGAAGATATTTGAAACAGGAATTGAGTCCTTCACAATCCCAATGACCCAAGGCGCCGAAGCCTCCTCTGTTGCACCTGGAAGGTGGAAACTGACATCACCATCTTTTGTTTGCCCTCCAAATATACCGACGCGAGCTCCATCGAACATATTTAGGCTCTCATGAAAAGCAAACTTGCAGAAATGCCTGATAACAATTGGAAGAAGATTTCTCAGCAAATTCGGATGATTTAGTGTTATCCTGCCACCGACTACGCAGAAAGTCTCGTCGAAAGGACGCTTCAAAGGCCATTCGTAATGGACACAGTCTACTTAATAATAACGACTGAGCTTTTCCAGTATTTTGCACTGTAAAGAATAACTTTTAAAAAAAATCTTCTTTTCTTCGCAATACTCGAAATGATCCTTTCTTGTGAAACAGAATTTAGTTTAGAGGATTCCATAAATACTTGCTTTAAATGCCGGAATGTGTTACTAAAGTTTATGTGCATCGTAAAAGCTTAAGAAGAACGATTCTTCTTTGTGTTTGTATACTGGATTGCAAAAACTTAATATCAGAAATAATGTTAAACTAACTGGCATAAAATGTAAATACTTGCTCAGTTACCTATTAAGTGTCTTCCACAGCAAATTTTATGCTGAACTTCACACGAATCTATATACAATCGTAGACTGAAAATGATTCTTTATATTACCATTATCTAGATTCTAAAATACGCAAACACAGAAAATCAGAGAATTTCACTTCACAGAGAATTAGACTGGACTATATTATTATTCAAATTTTTCATTTCCATAAACATCAACTATTTCTACAATTTTGCTACAGTCGATAAGTTAAGCGCGAAACCAACCTGGTTCGATTATCATCTCTTGAAGATATGCTTTTTCTGATCCATGAGACCATGAGTGACCACAGCGTCAAAGCCTCAACTGTGGGTACAAAAAAACGCGAAAATAAGCACCGATCTACGGCTCACATCTGAATCACTAATTATCTTAGTAAACATCGGACCGAATATTGATCTTTGATGTCGTTCTGAGATCGTTACTCTAGATTTCAGCAACCTATTCCAGATTATTTTATGGTTCTGTTGTCTGTTTGATGAAAATTAAAAATGGTAATCTGAATGGCATGTCGAAATATTATACCTGGCAAGATTTTAAATTTTAATTCGACAGCTTTTCAAGGCCAAATTTCGTAGCTTTATGCTCTCTATTATTTTCAGTTTAGTGTTTCGCTGCACCACCCATATACAGGGTGATTTTTTAAGAGCTTGAGAACTTTTTTAAACAATAAAACGCATAAAATTTGCAAAATCTCATCGGTTCTTTATTTTAAACGTTAGATTGGTACATGACATTTACTTTTTGAAGATAATTTCATTTAAATGTTGACCGCGGCTGCGTCTTAGGTGGTCCATTCGGAAAGTCCAATTTTGGGCAACTTTTTCGAGCATTTCGGCCGGAATAGCCCGAATTTCTTCGGAAATGTTGTCTTCCAAAGCTGGAATAGTTACTGGCTTATTTCTGTAGACTTTAGACTTGACGTAGCCCCACAAAAAATAGTCTAAAGGCGTCAAATCGCATGATCTTGGTGGCCAACTTACCGGTCCATTTCTTGAGATGAATTGTTCTCCGAAGTTTTCCCTCAAAATGGCCATAGAATCGCGAGCTGTGTGGCATGTAGCGCCATCTTGTTGAAACCACATGTCAACCAAGTTCAGTTCTTCCATTTTTGGCAACAAAAAGTTTGTTAGCATCGAACGATAGCGATCGCCATTCACTGTAACGTTGCGTCCAACAGCATCTTTGAAAAAATACGGTCCAATGATTCCACCAGCGTACAAACCACACCAAACAGTGCATTTTTCGGGATGCATGGGCAGTTCTTGAACGGCTTCTGGTTGCTCTTCACTCCAAATGCGGCAATTTTGCTTATTTACGTAGCCATTCAACCATCGCTCATCGCTGAACAAAATTTGTCGATAAAAAAGCGGATTTTCCGAATGGACCACCTAAGACGCAGCCGCGGTCAACATTTAAATGAAATTATCTTCAAAAAGTAAATGTCATGTACCAATCTAACGTTTAAAATAAAGAACCGATGAGATTTTGCAAATTTTATGCGTTTTATTGTTTAAAAAAGTTCTCAAGCTCTTAAAAAATCACCCTGTACTACGGAATGATGAATATACAGTATTTTATTCCAACAATGCACCATAAGTCCAAATTTAAACGAGTTACAATTGCGTCAGCAAGCGAATGCTTTTGAAAGTTCCTTCCGCGTGTTTGCTTCTGTGTGGTACACCGGCATTTTTTATATTTAAAATACTTCCTACCCAAACGTACGTATATAGACTAACGCCAAAGCGGGAATGTCGTACGAAATTGGCGTAGAATGGGAATGTAGCAACTTTATTGGAATTTTACCTTCGTTAGTTTCACCTGTTTGCTGGTAAGCTCCCACTTACCTCGACTGTCGTGACATGGACCACCGTCGAGTGCTACCAATTCTTCCCAATGGAAATTGACTGTAATCAAATTGCTGTTCAAATTCAAAGCAGAAAATCTGAAGAACAACAACAATCTTCGACAGAACTACAACAATCTGTCGGATAGAATCTATGAGCCTCCTCTGCGAATTCACACGTTTACTTGTTTGAATATGGATGAAATTGTGTGCTGCGTGTATTCGATAAGCCACCGATTCTACCGAAGCCGACGCGACGATGCGATGGTCCAATGGCGCAAGGTGTGATATTGATGACGGCAGTAATGGCGATGATGTCGGAAAACGCCTACCCGCCGTTGGTTGGTTGGTTTGCTAGGTCGATTTGCATTCACGTACGATTTACAAACGAAATCCAGACTATTATTAGCAAGGGGCCCCAAGATCTTCAGAACGGCACGAAAGGAGTTTTCTATTGCAGCTTGATCGAATGCCGCGAATAGTAAACGAGATTCTTTCAATTATATGCGTTTTAAAGTCCAATAAATAAAATTAAATGACTGTTTTCCTACGCTGAAGGCGGAATTTAATAAGTTGGTATTCAACGTGGGATTCGATAACTAACTAATTCATAACCGTTTTTGTCCAAACTGTCCGGTGGTTTGCCGAGTCTATGCATCTAGAAAATGACATTTATTTCTTTTGGATGCCAGGATTGTGATTTAGGTAAGCAATTATAGGGTGATCTGCTGTTAACAAACAATATTTTTAGTTTAGTTTTTCATGACATTTCGTCACGTTGTATTTGAAAACTTACTAACATTCAACCGCGCTGAACTACAACGAAACTGGCATCTGTTTCGCACTGGCGTCTTTTAATATGGAACAGTGGAAATGCTAATGCTTTATAATCTGAATAACAATATTATTAATTTTCAATTATAATTTGAGACCTATGGAAAACAAATTGTATAATACATTAAAATGCGGATATACATTCCAATTGTCCACAATTTGGTTTTGGTTTTGTTTTTTTATTATAAAGGTTTTAACCTTGAGGTCATTCGCTTCTTCGAACCAGAAAAACTTTCTGACCCGGAGTAGGGAATCGAACCTAGGTGGGCTGCGTGAAAGACATCGACTTACCCATCACGCTATACCCGTTCCGTCAAACCGTTTTCAGTCGAGACGTCAAAAAATATGATGCATAATACTTCATCACATCGCTTCAGTCTTTGATGAAGCGTACAGCAAGTTGCAAAGGACAAAATTCAAATTGGTTAGTATCCCTTACAGTTTTTGCGGAGCTGTTATAATTAGCCATTTTTTCGTTACATCTAATTCTACTCACGAACCCGATTGGCGGACATTAAGGTAAAAACTTTTCACATAACGTTTGTTTTTTTTTACTTCTCTCTTTTTCGACTATAGTATTAATCATGTGGTCGTTCGCCACTCGAGTTAGTTAAACTTTTTAAGCATATGTTCGCACGGTTTTGGAACGGTAATTAAGTGGGTTGTTTAAAAAACGACCGACTTGCTCTTCGTTATGCTTTCGCCCCCAAGAAAATGGTAGATTTGTTGATTCAGCAATCGTATTATTTCGTCGAATTAATTCCTTAGAGCCGTTTGAAATTAGTTCATGTGTTGATTGGTAATTTGATAAACAATGTAGATATGAATCTCTAAGTAGCTAGAGCTCAATTCAACAGTTTATAGTGTAATCTTTAAATAACAATTCTGTATAAAATGTTCAAAACGACAAATGTAACAGTGAGAAATTCTCTTTGTTTAATTTCTCTTTCGACTATTACGGTACTCTTAGCAATCCTTCTCTCCAATTATTTTCCGATAATAATAACTAAAGCTATAATCTTTTAATCTGCACGGAAGAAATTACCAAAAAGAAACAAGAGTATTTAGTAATAATCGAAAGAGAAAGTAAACAAAGAGAATCTCTAATTGTTACATTCGTCGTTTTGACGTTTTATACAGAATTGTCTGTTTCTGAAATTTCAAATTTTACGGCTAGAAGAGTGTGAAAATTTTTCTGGTTTTATCTTCTCTTGTTTTTCCACTTGTAATTTATTTCGATAGTATCTTATGTCCATCAAATCTGCGGATTTTGCTCTAAACTAAATCCACAACAACTTTACAATGAAATTAAAATAGTATTATACTTCTGATAAAATCAGTATGAACAGTATGAGATGTTCGATGATTGGATATCCGCGTTCTTGAAAATTTTCAAATATTCTTTTCATACGAAAAAACTACAAGGATCAGTCCCATGGAGTTGTTCGAGCCATTGATGTGGAACAGGGCAACCAAAATTTCGAATGATCTACAATCAAACAGTTCAATCAATCGTCACACTTTTGAATCCGCAATTGCACGAGAGTCTGCTTAGATTGATCTTGATTAGGAACCAACACCGAACATTGTTTGTCTTGATTTGTATTGAAAGTGAAACGAAATGAAAGTCGACGAAATTACACCAATATCCCAAATGTATGCAATTATATCTTTGTACATACTTGCGATACGGATTTCGATATTTAAGCTTCTCTTCGTCAAGCTTGTGTTCAAGTTTTGTATGCAAGCAGTTATTTTTATAGAGTTAAGTTTCTCTACCATTACTACCATTCTGCGATTTAGGTTGAAGCGATAAATTTTTTTCTCATTATCAATCGAGTTCATCTTATATAAATAATAAATTAATCTTAAGCACTCAAAATTCACCCTAGGGTGGTTGTCAATTTCTCAGACGAAACGACATAACATGGAATTTCATTCGAGCTTGCATGACACAAGATCAGAGCATTCCAATTAAAGCTTCAAATCGTTTTATGGCACTTTTTGTCTTGCTGTCTAGCAAAAACATACCTCTGGCATGCTACACGTAGGACTGAAACGTTAGCTATAATTTCGCTTCTATTTATAGATTACCGTGCTTCCAACAGCTTCGCTTTTGCATCGATTGACCAATCAGAGCGCTTACTCCTTCAAAACCGTCGTCTATGGCAGGGAAATCCGGTATGCCGGAGATTTTTAGCAGACAAAATAGGACACTACTCGCTACTAATCAAAATGTCAATCATTTATAATTGAAATACCTGGCTTGATACATTCAAATCGAATCTTAGAAATATTTCCAATCAAATAATGAAATAATAATAATAATTGATACAAAATATACTGAGCTGTAAGTGTTTAAAACCTGACCACATTTCTACGTGTTTTTTTCCTTGAGTTTCTGATTATATTTTTTGATGTGGAACACATCTTTATTTTCTATATAGTGCACCCCTATATAGAAAATAAAGATGTGTTCCACATCAAAAATATAAATCATAGTTTTGGTTTTTGGTCTAGAATTTACTTTACTAAACTGACTTGGATGTCGTTTCGAAAATTCTACAAAGCGGAAGTATAACGAAAATAATCCAATTTGACAGAGGAAACGGCTGCTCGGCCACCAATGGATATTGATCTAGTGTCGGAAGCGGTTCTCAACTAGCTAAGAATAACACTACGGTCAACCTGTTCCGATGATATAACTCGACCAAACAGGTAAGTCGTGTGGCATCCGGCGGTATTATTTCAACCAAGAATTGATACACTGGTTTCCTGTTCCATGCCGTAAAAGGCCACTAAAACGGGAGATCGAAAGTCAAGGTGTATTTTCGTGCCGATGACTGAATGACTGCAAGAGTCTAAAAAAGCAGTCTTAAAAGGCATATTTGTGGGCTTGCCCTGGCGAAGCTTAAAACTCCGTGTCACAGTTAGACTGACTAATTGAAGGCATAGACAGAAATTATGTATATTTTTCAGCATATTTGCCGTATAACCGGTCTTCGTATAACGATGATTTCATATTCTTCATATTGTATGAGTTGGCCATTGGCCATCAATAGTAAATTCAGCTACTAGCACACCTTGCAAACTTGCGCTCAGACTACAACATTTTTACCGGATTTGAATCTGAAAATGGTGAAATGTCTATTGCATCTTTCCAAACATCATTGCAGAATTCTGTTCAGAGTTATAACTGGACATTGCAAACTCAACCATCACATGGCTACTATTTAGCGTGCTGAGTATTATTCGTGTGCTTTGTATGAATGCGATTACGGTACTTCATAGCATCTGATATGTGACTGTCCCGCATTGACGAAACTACGTATCCGGGTTTTTGGTTCCCCATACATGGTTGAGTCTGTGTATGGTGAGCTAAAATTGAAGGATATTTTATCGTTTCTCACCCAAAGTGGTAAGGAGCTATAGTCAGAAGGGTTCATCGTTCTTCCTGGAATGAATAAATCCTTTCTGTATTGACCTTAATAGGTTTTAACAGATTGTATGGCATCCCTTATGCTCATACGCTTTTGTAAAACCTCTAAATTTTCTCGGGGGTTGGAGGTTTTAGTGAATGTGCATTTTGGCACCTGCACAGCGTTCAGCATCCTTTCGTGGATGCGGAACGATTTTTTTTTTTGTTTTGTGCTGTTTTACTTCACATTTCAATTCCATGTTCCTTTCATCCTTCCCTTCGCATCATTTTCCTGAGAAGGCACGGCGAGGTACAAATCAAATAACTGTACTGTACTGACTTATGTGTCGTTTCTAAATTCTACAAAGCGAAAGTGTAACGAAAATAGTCCAAGTTATAGGGAAAACTTTCAATTATCATCGAATAAAGACATCCATGAACTGATAATGAATTTCTTCAATTGACATGAAATAGGTCGACTACCATATGAACTTAGTGACAGTTAGATTTGTTAGTGGAAATCACAGCGTATAGTAATGGTAATATTAAAACATATCTTTTCCATACATACACTAGTATTGAACTGATTCGCACTATGCGCAGTCCAAAAGTGACGATTTGTAAGTGAACGGTGGACCGAAAACTAGATAGACTTGCGATCAGAAGAAACCAACAGTTTTTGTTATGTTTCGATCGCGCCACACAAGACTCAATTGTTCCTTAGATAGCTGATTATTTCTTACTTGCGAATTTATTCAGTAGTTGCACTTCATAATTCAATTTAGTAGATAACCAACAGCAAATAAATTTCAAACAAAAAGGCTAACCATTCACTGTTTACAATTGTACTCCTGGAATACAATTGATTTTCTAATCAAAGCTACGATCCATTTCATTGATGCAGTGGTTTTAACCTTTTTTTTTATATATATAAAAAATAGGTATAGAATTCGCTCAAACTTTCGAAAATTTTTCCGAGGCCCGGAGGGCCGAATGTCATATACCAATCGATTCAGCTCGACGAACTGAGCAAATGTCTGTGTGTGTGTGTGTGTGTGTGTGTGTGTGTGTGTGTGTGTGTGTGTGTGTGTGTGTGTGTGTGTCTGTATGTGTGTTGTCAACTAAGAGGTCGAGATCTCAGAGATGGCTGGACCGATTTTGATCAAACTAGTCGCAAATGAAAGGTCTCCCCGTCACCCAAAACGCTATTGAATGGTTTTGAGATCGGATGTTTACTTTTTGAGTTATACGAAGTTTTATGTCAAAATTTTCAGTTTTTTGACAGTATCTGTCACAATTGACCTTGAAAACAGAATATGTTTTCAGACTTAGATTCCGCACGGTAATACCTATTCAACAAGCCATAGATTGTTAAAATCCGTCCATTTTTAACGGAGATTTCGAAATTTTTGTGTAAACGACTTTTTTCCCTATTCCAACAGTAGGAGTTTTGAGCGCCGTATGACAAAGAAATGCTTGGGAGCAACGGAAAACACGATTTTTTATACTGTTACATACAATTGTTTCTAAGTACCAAAAAGACTGTGTACAGCATCCTTTTTCATGACATTTAGCCTCGGACCGATTTTAGCACGGCTCGTTTTTGGCAACATAAACGTTCGAATATGACATATGTAAACCAGATGATGGCAAAATTATATTGTTTAAATTATATTGTTTTAACTACTTACAGCAATAAATGCTGGAAGAACATAACATCCATATACCATTCGAATCAGTTCGTCGAGATCAGCAAATGCGTGTGTGACAAATAATTTTACTCAATTTTCTCGGAAAATTTCTTTTATACAACTTCAGATTCATACGAAAAGTCGTATGCTCCCAAACAAAGTTCCTGAAATATGTTTGGTTCCGACCTCTGGTTCCGGAACTACAGGATGATATGGGAAACGAAATCAAAATTGTGTCTTCTCGTAAATGACTGACCCGATCTAAGATTCAAATGAAATCTAAGACTCATCTAAGATTCAAATGAAAAGATTCAAGATTTTATAAAACATTTTGCTCTTCAGTCAGATCCAACTTCCGGTTTCGGGGATACAGGGTGATTGGTATAAAAATGTCTATTCCACATAAATTAATCAGGTTTATCGTGCTAGCAGATTTGGATAGTCGTTAAAAAAATTAACTTTTTTCAGTTTTAGTGTTATTCAGTTTTCGATTCAGAAGGCACCTAAAAATTTAATTCGTGCTATGATTTCTCAAAGATGTCTTCACTGATTTTCATATATTTCGAAACTGCTACTCAGGTGAATTTATCTGACTTCGGCCATACCGATTTTAGAATTCCGGTTCCAGTATAAAATCGTTTCTCAAAGCTCAATCGTTTTCTCAAAAAAGCCTGATCCAATTTCAGAAACAAAAATTCAAATTAAAATAAATGTATATACAAAATAATTAATTTTATACATACATACAAAAATTAATTAATTTTATCCAATTATGACTTCCGATTTTTAATTACATGATGATGAATTTTTAAAATTCAAACCGATATAGAAGATGACAATCCCGAAAAGCTTCAAAGTTGGACTCAAAACTGTTGTAATTTATTCGTCATATGGCCATACGAATCGGTTTGGGTTATGCTGGTTCCTGAATACCGGCTCTGGAAGTACCTTAAATTACCGTAAACTCTAAAGATGAACTTACATATCATGGCATATTTAATCGATTATCACACTTTTAGATTCAAATTCGACCCGATTTGCAGTTTCGACATTACAGAGAAATGAGTGATTAAAAGATCAAATTGTCGCTTAAAACGACGGTCATTAAAATAATGTCATGAAAACTTAAACACCAAAAATATTCATGCAAAAAACACATGCGGATTGATAAAAAAAGGTATCATCTCACTGCTAAGTGGATTAAACACGTTTTTTCTTATACTTCTTACAGAACCAGAACTGTGCTACATCCACTACATGGAATGAAAAATCCGGTCCTCTCACAGAAAAGAGTTGGATAGTTTCGAACCGTGTATGTTTTTGTTGAGAAGCCTTTAGATGGCCCAATATCAAATTTTACGACAATCTATCCACTAGTGTTTGAATAATAGCTGATCGTGTCAGACGAGTTCTAGTCTTCATCAAGCTATGGAAAAAGACGTACCAGCGCATTCATGCATAAAAGTAACTTGGTGAAATTGAATGATTTGCGGTACGAGTTGGTCTACCATCCCCCGCATTCACTAGATTTGGCCCTCAGCTACTATTATCTATTCCCAACCAGAAAAGGTTTCTCCAGGGAAAGAAATTTTCATTGAATGCTGAGGTCAATGCAAAATCGAAAACCTATTTTGAAGGCCTTGACAATTTTTTTTTCAAAGGGCATCAAAATGTTGGAGTGTAGTTTTTTACAGTACAGAATCGACTTCTTCTTTGTTATGCCCGGGACTTCTCATTCCATGTAGTACTTTAACAAATACAAAATTTCATATATATCTGCTAGATTTTTTAAACAGCGCACTCCATTACTCTTCACTAGTATGAGGATCATGCAACTATCACACTGAAATTTGTACATGTTTATATATTTGCAAATGATAAACGATGTGATAATCGCAACGGAAACTTGTCGGTTACGCAACATACCTGAGGAAAACGATTTTAGTTGTATAGAATGCTGAACGTAACTCGATTAATAGTGCTTCCCCGAAACATGTCACGTAGAGTCTCCGTTAGTTTCCGTATGTTGAAGTTCATTTCAGCTGCTCTGTCCCAGTGTTGGAAACTTGGTTACTTCCTCATTAAAGATTCCAAAATACAATCATTTATACCGTTTCAATCGTGACTGAGTCCGGAAGTAAGCGACTATCGCCAGCAGCGTTTCATTCGAAGCGTTCAGAAAGTTGAAAGTCATTTAGATGAAATGTTAGTTCTTTAATCAATTGTTGACTCTTCGTTTCAAAGCATACGTGATCCGTTGTCAGCATGAGTTGCACTTATAAATATCATGATAGGTTTACGCTCTGCAATAGAAACAGCAAAGATTCCCAATTTTTTATAACAAAAATTAGCATAAAAAATAATTTAATTATTTCAAAAACAAATAACACCCACAAACTCGAGATAATCATGCAATTAACCTCCGATTCCTGACCAAGCCAGCATGCAAATGTGCTGTCAGTTCGAACCCGTCAATCGAAATTCAAGTTAAGTCATCACCAACTGCTGGCTGGTTGGCTGGTGCGGATAAATACTTTGGAAGACAGTTGGTGACGGGCGGATAGTCTAGCAAACTTCCGAAGTTTGCTCGCATACCACACGCACAGCACAGACTCGGAACAGTGCGAAGCTTTTATCTATTCAATACGTTAGGGGCGTTGTGACATCGCCTTTATCTAGTAGGTGTCGAAAGAGAAAAATGTATCCCAAGGTCATCTCGATGAAAGACGAAATCTCGAAACAAACAACTTCATTTTCGCTTGCCTAGTTTGGTTGTTAGAACGAGTTTTATGATAGCTAATTAGCGTACCAAGGCGAGGTGAGAATGTCATTGTAATCATGTTTGCGTTTTCCACCTACTTGGCCAATTCATTAGTATTCTTCGCAGATGGTAGTCTTTTCAGCTAAACGGAAAATCGGATCTACTTATGACAATCTACCGAGCTCAGAGGTATGATGCTCTGTTTGGACTATTTAATGAAAACGGGGAATATGCGATATCTGGCATCGATCAAACTTCTACATTGTAGGTCATTGAAATGATCAGCTGGTATATTGAATTTCTCTGAAGCAACTGTCTAATGCGGTCCTGATGATCCAGTGTTGCCATTAGTCTACATTGTATTATCAGACAAAGCGGACAAACATCGTGTTTGGGTGTAGTTGTTGATACTGGACTTAGACCAGATCAATTATCAGTGGGCTGTGAGGTTGTTGAGTTCGTTCATCGGCGAAGTAGTGGACAGCACAGCTGTTATGACGAACTATCGTGAAAATACGTGTAAGTTGATGATCTCGATGTTGTAATAATACGAGTAGGTTTCTAATTAGTATTTCAGGGTTTTAACCTACTCTGCTTCAACAACGAAGGCTTCTATTATACCGATTTGTTCCGACAAAATTTGCTACCTTTTTGTGTCACCAAGTGCTTCTACAGTTTGTTGCATATTTCAGCTGCCGCCCATCTATTCACCGCAATCCTTTGAAAAAGTGCAACAAAAAGGGTAAAAGCAGCTGGTATGGCTATGCATCTTATTCATACTTACGTATACCCAGTACCGAAGTGAAACTTGGAACGAATGATATCCGCATATTTATATGCGCTCCGCAGCATCAACGGGAAACAATTCGAAAGGAAAACGCCCCGGAGCCTAGAAAGATGTTTGTTTAGTTGGCGTAGTGTGTACCATGTAGCACAGCAAGTATTAAAACAGCCACTATAAAAGATGCAAGCGTTTCTCGTGCTCAGCAGGATTTAACCGAGTTAGTCTTTTTTTTGCTAGCTCGAAGACTCCATGCAACAGCATAGTCTTTTTCGTTCCGTATAGTTTACAATTTTTCACCCAACTTTTATGAATGTTATTAGGATGATGATCCTGATCATTCTACACGAAAAGGCCTTCGTTTATGAAAAATATCGCTAAACGTAGTTTAATGTTCACCTCTGTCTGCTGTGATTTGTGTATTTTCGATAACTTTGTTCAATGTAGCGACTTCAATTTGATTATTTGATATCTTTCCAATGTCGATGTCTCTCACGCAGCCTACCTGGGCACGATTTCCAATCCCACCCATTGGCACAGAAAACTTTTCTGATCATCATGCCGCATTTTCTATAGTAAGTAGATTGTCCAAAGGTCATTCCAAGGATGATGGAGAAGAGTGCTGCACAGTGTTCTCGTTTGGCCCCAATTATTCGATTTGTTGTTGTATTTCACATACTGACGATGAAAAAATAAAAAAAAGACGGAAGGGTGTTGTCAGAGACATAACTGGATGACGTGAACAAGAATAAATCTGACATGCTTTTTCCACACATCCGATTATCGATAACCGCACGTATTAGTTGATTGACTGTGTGAATTTTGCAAACTTTCACTGCATCACACAACGAGAGCAAAAAATTACGGGGTTGTGTAGGGGACAACACCGATTGAATAAAAAATGCAATGTTTGAATTCATTCAACAATTTATTTTTAGCCATCTAGGATTTCTAAATTTAAGCTAAGGATGACATTAATTTCAATAACTTTGACGAGTAAGTCAAAGTCTCGGAAATTTTAATTGTATAGCGATTTGAAAGAATATCCTCAATCCGAATTTAGGAATTCAAAACTATAAAGTTTTGATATCCACTCTCCAAGCGAGGACAAAAAGTGCCTATAATTTCTTCAATAGTCGTGTGTCGTGGTACAATATTATTCACTTGTATACTGGTATGATATGCACTTCACAAAATAGATATTTTCAGTGAACAACTTACAAACCAGTTGTAATTCCATATAAAAAGATGTTGTTTGAATATTATTTAGTTATTTTATAAAATAATTCATATTTAAAATCAGTTAGGTGCAGTAATTCCATCATGCCAAAGGTTTTGATCTGTAACAATAAACCGTTTCACAATAGGCGAGAAAATCAGTTATAAGAGCATATTGGTTATAACTTACTAGCGAACAAAAAATGTAAAGCCACTACACTCAACCACTGAAAATATTCCGATTTTCTGTATGTCGGTTTTGCACGATACGCTTTGTGCGATGATTCGTTCAATTCATGCGATTGAAATTTTGCGCACCTTACTTTGCTACTGAATTTCGCCTTAATGTTTGATCACACCAAACATTTAAGAAAGCTTAAATTTAGAGTTTTTTTGTGGTTATCTAATACTACTAAAATTTTTATCATTATTTGCTGACCATATTTCCCATGATATGGAGAAAAAATTATGTTGCTGCGTTAAATACAACAAAAGATATTTCCACTCAGTTCGTGCTCGAATCTCATCCGACACAGTCAAAAAATGCTTACGGTCGAGATGAAAGAAACAAAGACAATACAATGTATTGAACAATAGAGTGTACGAAATGAGCAAATACGATTTAATAAATCCTGAAACTTGGCCTACAATACTAAATTCAATTTGTATTGATTTCAAGTGCTGCAAAGTTAGACCAGCAGCAATTGAAATTGAAATCTTGCTTAAGGAACGAATGCATCTAAACGTTAATGATGTAAGTAAGATTCAAATCAATAAGGCGTCTAACTCTGTGTACATTATGTTCAAACGTGAAAGAGATGCAATTGCATTCGCTTCGGTTAAAAATGAGATGCACAGTGTTGATCATGACAATGTTAAATATAAAATCCCTGTGTACATGGTAGACAATGCCATAGAAGTACGAGTGCATGACCTTCCCCCGCAGACCAGCGATCAGTTCGTTCGGGAAAATATGTTGCAGTACGGTGAAGTTCTTTCCATCGAAAGGGAAGTATGACGGCATCCGGAATGGCGTGCGACTGGTACGTATGCAACTAGGTAAGGCAATTCCATCTTACATCATTTGTGGTCAAGGTGGGATACATCCGTGTAAAACGCTGATTACCTTTAACAATCAGCTGATTACATGTCAGTTTTGTGAACAACCTGCACACTACGGCAAACCTTGCACCGAAACTTCGAAAAGGATAAGACAAAAGGCAAGGTCTACCGTTCAACAACGAAAACTAGTGAGCGCAGTACTCCTGTTTCACCATCAAACCAATCAGCAACTGCAATCAATGTACAACAGGCACATCTACAACAACTAGCAACGAGCCCAAGACTGCGAATTACAAGAAAAATTAAGAGAAAGCGGAAACCAACAGCAATAGCACCGATGCGGCAATGGATGACGAGACGAGACACGAACAAAGTGTCCCTCAATCGTCGTAGGATAGAAATGGAAGCTTTTCTCCCCCTAGAAAAAGGGTGACAACGAGATCCAATAATAAAAAAAATGTGTTATCTAACAAAAATATAGCTCAAACGGCTACGTAAAGCATTTTTATTTAAAAAAAAACAAGAGATATCCGCAATAAAGTTCTGCCCCAGTGGAATATCTAAGGGGGGCGAAGGGGGCACCCGGCCCGGGCTCAACGTTTTTAGGGGGCGGCAAACCAATCCTTGGGACCTTTTTTTTGCTCGTCCAATTTATCTTTCCGGAGATGGAGTTCAGCATTTTTTTTATCACTAAACCAACGATGGGGGCGGCAAATCTTATTTTGCCCCGGGTGCCAAAATTTCTCGGTACGCCACTGTTTTTCTCATTCTTGTATAGGGTAAATTTTAGAAAAGGCCCCATAGAAATGTAAGTCGTATTCACGACAAAAAACGTACGTCTTACGAAATCTTGTAGTTTGTCCAATTAATCGATTACTGTCATTCAGAATTACCGGAAGGAATTAAATCCCGTTTTACCCAAAATCATCTTCTTACAGAAATTTTCAGTAAAAAATGTTGCACTGATAAGTATTTCGACAGATTGCGGTTGAACAAAAGTGTTTTACGTTTCGTATAAACCCCATTAAGCCCATTGTACTGTATCGTCCGCTGAATATAAATTCCAGTTACAAATTCGACGTAAACGAGGACTGAAAGCGAATGACAAATGCTCTTTGTTTATTTTCTATTTCGATCATTTATTCAAATGTTCGCTGCCTATTTAGTACTAATAGAAAAATGAAAAACATTGGATGTCATTATAATACACGAATCTTTAGGAAGAAATGTTCACGTCAAATTCACAGGTCGTTTTTGACATATGAACAAAAATACTAAATATTTCATAATGAACGGCTGAATGTAAAAAATCGACTAAGTTGAACTTATTTTGAAAAAACCCGTTTCAGTATTTATGAATGCAAAAACAGGATAAAACATAGAGAGCAAAAATCGGACAGGCAGTTTTCAATGTGAAGCCGGGGAAAAAATATTTGTTTGGTAAGAATCAACTAAGTTTCTGTCCGGATTTTGCATTCAAAGTTTTTTTGTCCGATTCTTATAAAAAGATAAAGATTATTAACTATTTTGCATTGCAGCTTCGGATCCGGTTTTCGCTCTCAATTGTTTTATCCGGTCTTTACATTGAAAACTTTCGGGTTTTCCAACCTTAATTGAATTATAATTAATAATTATAATAATCTGAATTATAATTAATAATTTTAATAATTTCGTTTTCTATTTCGATCGAAATGATGTTATGAAGCTTCAAAATCCCATTGTATAATCAATCGTATTATTAGATACATACAGTGCTGTGGTTTTATTTATTGCGAATATTGATGTCATGCGTATTGTGAAACTGAATTTTAAATCGAACAGACGATATATTTATTCATGCAAATTTTGTTGAAGGTCATCACCGGATTAATAACGTGTTTTTTTTACTTGTTTCGTGTTTTTCGCAGATCAAGCTAAAAAAGATTCTCGGCCTGACAGTATGCAGCAACGCAGGATTGGATGTTTCGTCAACAACAGGTGTCTTGGCGTATCCTGCTGGGTAAGTCTCTTGTTTGGAATATTAATTTATTTATTTTTGCAATTTTTATTTCAAATTTACAATTCAGAAATTGGTGCGCGTTGGACAGCATTTAGTTTTGCATCACTAATTATAATTCAAAGTTAGCGAGACAGTAATTTTCGATGAAGGCATCTGCAAGCGAAACTGATCAACTTTCTTCACCGAAATGGTAGTCTGCTAGTCCATGCCTCGCTAGCGTAACATACCTTCAAAGTCACGAAAGTACGGTAATTTGAGACATGCCCGTTTCTCACTTAAGCATTCTCAGCAAGTTATTATTGAGTGAAAGCTTTTATAGTCGGTTTCGATCTTTTCCATTACGGCAGTTAATATTGCCCCAAACAAACCGTCAAGGTAAAACAGAACCTTCAAGTACAACGTGCCTTGACTTGAAAATTACAGATCCGGCAGAAACGATACTGCCTCCTCTCGGTCGGACACTTCACCAGTTTGCTTACAATTTTACCGATGTCCATTCGGCCAGCCGGAGAAACTATTCGACGGCCGACTCGCTGCCGTCATTAAAATGCAAGATGAGCATATGTAACGTGAGGTTGTTAGAGTCCACGAGAAGTAGTAAAAAAATCACACTTGAGAAAAACGGAGCCATGCAAATCGATTGTGTAGGAACGGGTGCGAATTCAGGTTACGAGCTTTGCTCTACAGCCAAAACGAACCCATTAAACGCCAATAGTCGTTGAGCGGAGATGGACGTTGGGAATAGCTAATTTAGGTTTTCAACAAACTACTCAAATGATATATGTGCGAATCCCATTGGCCACACGAACGTAGGATAGACTCTTTGAAGTACCCCCAAGCTGTAAGATAAATGGTTCGCAATGCATCAGCAGCCTCGTTGTGTTAGATCATAACTTTTTGTGCGGGGTCTCCAAACGAAACCGCTATGATCAATTGCCGAAACTTTTCGTTAGGCCAGTATCTGAACGAGGGAGTCTAGTTTCCTTTCAATTACAATTGGTCACGAGTTAGTTGGATAATTCACATCATGCTTTTTTGTTTATGTAACATATACGGACGTTTCGGAGCTGCATGTAAGACTGAAAAAACACGTTTTACAACAATACCTTTAATGACTAAGGGACTAACATTAATATTTTTTTTTTGTTTCAATTATAGAGGTTTTAACACCTTAAGGTCATTCACCTCTTCGGACCAGAAAATCTTTCTGATCCTATGTGCGGGGTTGGGAATCGAACCCAGGTGGGCTGCGTGATAGGCATCGACTATCCCATCACGCTATACCCGTCCCCCCTAACATTAATATTTCGGTGTGTTTTCGAATCATCAGTTGGTTCAATGGAGCAACATTAACAAAAGCCCCAGACTACGATGGCCTTAAACGAATAGTTGAAATATAAATAAATAATTCAATGTAATGTTAATATTCCTGCCGGAGGAAAACCTCTTGGCAGAACATGAAAGAATTGGTTGTGTAGAATTTTTGTTATCAATATCCTGTTTTTGACAAAGCATACGTATTTTCGATCGGTTGAGAAGAACATAACTACTCTGAGTACCATTCGTTGAATAACGTTGTAATACTTTGTCTTCTATGAACAACCAACAAAAAATGAGCCCATCATATTGCCCAGATATAGCACTTTAATTTTCTATCTGTACCGACCACTGATACATGAGTTTGCTGAACATCGCCACACTTCATACGAAGTATTGAAAAATTCGCATCGATTCATGGATTAACTTGGCTTGAATAGAGATCAGGAAATACTCTGAAAAATGGACAGAGTACTAAAAACGATAGACAATACTTTGAATGAAATTTGGTATAACAATTTTCTGCAATAAAACCATGATTGCGAAAGAAAAAACCTTGGAACTTACTTGTAGAATTGAGAATTATGATAACAACTATCATTCCTATAAAATGTATGAAACGACATTCTGTGCTTATTCTCTGAAAGCACGGCACGGTTTACAATGTTAGCTCATCAATTTGGAAGCACCGTAATAACACACTAAACAACTGATAATTATGTAACTTTTTGTCGCACTCAAATTAAACAAGCACACCAGCGCACTATGGGACAAACGCGAAAATTCATTTTCATTTTGACGTGTAAGCGTTTTAATTTAGTATGGTCATTGGAAGAATGGGTAGAGTTTGTTCTTGAGCATCTGATGCTATTAATCTATGCTTTCGCAAGCAACTTGTGATTTAATATTAACTCATGCTACTCATTACCATAAATAATTTAAAAAAATGGATTCGAAAAACTTTTGGCTTCTAGGCTTCGAGCATCGATGAGCGAAATTTAGGACATATGTTTACGGCTATGGCTATGATCTAGCGCGACATATCAGTCTCGCTATTAAACTGGTCGAGTTTAAAGGATAAAATTTGGTTGCAGTATAACCCAGTATAACGATAAATTCTGTTGGTGGTAAGCCTTTTTGAAAGTTATTTACGGAGAAACCTTACATATGGTGTCGGTATCAGTGTTGCGAAATAAAAAATTTGGAAAAACGCGACTGAAATTTTTCGTACGTAATCACTTCAGACAAAATAATCATCGATCAGAAAACTCACTGAAAAAAAGTTCACTACGGATTCTATAAAAAATCGCGATTCTCATTGAAACTGATCTCACATGGTAAAAAATCAGTTGTAAAAATTCACTAGCGAACTATCTAACTATGATATTTAAGGAAAAAGTTCGAACATTGAACATATCTGATATGATTCTAGAATAGAAGATTTTTGGGAAATGTATTTTCATAGCCATTATATCCCGTTACGCAGAAGTAACAGGTTATCTCTACGTCAAATCAAACGCTGCGCCTGCTATGTGTTCGAGATATGCTAAAAGATGAGCTACTTTTATTAACAAAATCCGTGGGATGAATCTAAATAGTGCAATATGATCAACCAGCTGGAAATTAAATAGCCTTTGGTCGCTCTAATCAATATTTGGAATGTAGTTAAAAATATTGTTGTTATTATTTCTCAGTTGCGAAATTATTCAATAGAGATTTTATTATAGATGAAAATATAATGAATATAATAAAATGAATCACTTCGGTGTCGAAAATAAGCGTAGGGAAAATTCAGCATCGAAATATCATCAGAGACTCTTCTACCTTTCGATGATCTCTTTAGTAACTTTTCTGATGGTGAAAATTCGTCGTCAATTTTCACTGATATAAAAAATCACTTGTAAACTTCGATATTCAATTTTTTTGTATCCTTGTTTCATGAAATTTTCATTCGGAAGTGATTTTTTCAGTCACTGAGTTTTTTTGAAAATGCTAATTTTTTCACGAGTGATAATTAAATTAATTTTTTCTGATCATGATTTTCCCAACACTGGTCAGCATCAGTATTGAATTAGATCTTTTTTAAGAAGTTCAGCAGAATGGCGATTTTTTAACTAGCTGAAGAAATCAAGGCTGCCTTGCGTTCACAAAAAGCCAGTTGAGGTATTATTTGGACTATATTATTAAAAATTTTAAATTGCCATTAAACAAGAATCGTGACAGTTTGAATCGTATTCACGTCATTAAGGTTATGTTATTTATTTTGTCGAGATTCTAAAATTACACAGTTCGAAAAAATCTTGTTATTTTACATGATATAACATGCTCATAAATGGAGTGTCGTATTTCACACAGATTTATATTTAACAACATGTAAAATTGTGTGATTTGGAAATTACATGTCTTGAAATCGAATGAAATAGATAACAAAAGATCGATAGCAACAGGGCGATTTTAACCAAGAACCATCAGATCACAAAGCACGTCAGTTAATCGAATGAGCCACTGAAGCACATATCTTAAATTCATAATTTGTTCTGTGTATTATTCATATCGGACACTAGTGGACAATGTTAATAAAGACCAGCAGTTTGCTACCGCTACCAGACGACTTCTTCGTGGAGTTGTTTTGTGTGAGAGTAACTTAAAAAAGACACAAATTCACCTAAAGAATTAGTTTTGATCTGGTGTTAGAGTCAGCGAAATTTGTTCCAAACCTGTAAATCGTACTGAACTACTATTTTCAAGAACAGAATGGCGACTCTACCAATGAGATGACTATTGGTATAATAGCCCTATCTAAAATTAGCTTAAAAATAAAATATATTGTTAACGATTCTAACAATGTGAACAAAGACCAAGTTCAGTCCTTTCTATAATTTTAAACCTGCCAGTAATATAAAAGACTTTTAATTTATTTGTGAATTGAAAATGTTTCGGGCTTGGAACACGAATACAAATCCATTGCCGGTACCATGATTAGGAAATCATGAAACATTACTTCTCATGAGATCATGCTTGTTACTGATAATTTTGTGAACAAATCCCATAAATATTTTCATGATTTTAATCATTTTGCTCATAATATCATTAATCATAGGTGTGATGTCATGAGAATACACGTTTCATGATTTTCATTATTTCTTAATCATGGTACCGACAATGGATTTTTATCCGTGAACGCTTAAACTTTTTTTTTAAATAACTATTTATTGGAATATGAGTTAAAATTAAATTATTAAGATTTAAATTGGGTGTTCAGCCACAAGTGGTGACTTTTCAGCCCTATTATATATATGATTTGGTTGTTACCATGAGGACATCATTTGCTTCCTCAATTCTGAGATTATTGTGTAGGGAAAATTCTAAACCTACTTGTATTGTGTAATGGGGAAAAGGAACTTATATACTAACTTACTAACTAATACAGAGAGCGAATCGATTCAATTGAAGATTGCATCGATTTTTGTCGGAATTTGCTTATAATATTATGTGACATTACATCTAATGGTTCTATATTTGTGAGTCTGTGTAACTCATTTGTACTAAACCAGGGAGGACGCTTCAAAATCATTTTCAGAATTTTATTCTGAATCCTTTGAAGCGTTTTCTTCCTGGTGGAACAACAACTTGACCAAGTTGGTACTGCATAAAGCATGGCTGATCTGAAAATTTGTTTATAAATTAACAATTTGATTTTTAGACAGAGCTTAGAATTTCTGTTTATAAGAGGATATAAACATTCAATATATTTATTACACTTTGCCTGGATTCCTTCAATGTGAGAACGATAAAACTTGTCAATTCGAAAATCAACTTAAAGTTGTATAGATATGCCATCTTAAATAATTGAAAGCAAAAAATATTTCGACTATCTACCCATAGTGCTTCTGCGGGTGTCGTGCATCAATGCGTAGTTTTGCGCAAATATGAACGGCACGATGTCACCGGGAAACGGGAAGATAAATAAAATCGTCATTTTGGAAGTGTAAACCGCGAAATTTACATAAACTTTTATCGTCACACCAAGACCGTGCGGAGATGCGTGGTGCTTATTTTGCCATTGTTGTGGTAATTATTTGGACTGTTGACGGTCATTTAAAGGCGGTGTGGAGGCGGAATGCCACTTCATCGGAGGTAATCCAACCGAGCTGTGTTGAAACGAGTCTGCGTTAACGCATTATCTGTCGGATGCAGGGTAACAGGGTGAATAAAACAGATTATTTTCAAAAAATAAATTGATACTTTCGTTTTAACTCGGATTTGGTGAAAAAACTCTTTTCTCTTTTCTCTTGGATAGATGTTTTATGTTTCAATTACATAATCAAATTTCCATATGCTCCAAAATGAAAGAAATCTGCGAAAGATACTATGAATCGGTTGTAAAATCGTTCGAATCAGAAAGGAACTTCTGGTATTAGAATTTAGTGCTAAGATAATGTTATGCTGATTTTGTTAAACTTATGTACTTATTATTCCCAGAAAAAAATATTATTTGCTAAGTGACATTGTGGGTTATTATGGTCTGATGACCTAAAGTCTGTTTGTTCTTGCGAATATATTCACACTCACATTTGGATGCTTTAATTTTTTTTCTGAATTTTGATATCTGGGTTGGAATTTTAGCAAACATATTGGATGGTACATATTCATTGCGACCTTATCAGAATCTTTGCTTATTAGATATCGAAGACGTTGCAAGGACAAGTAAAACGATTACATAATTTTCATGAATTATTTTCGCAGATTGGCGTCGTCATAATGTCGTTTCCAACCTAACTGCTGTCAAATCGTTTCGAACCTGGTTTTATGTCAGGTTTGCTAATGACGTTTTCGTTTTTAATTTGCACTACACCGGTGCAGTGCTACACTGAGGCATGAATAAACGAACAAAAATTACGAAAACATAAACAGTAACCATTGACTACAATAAACGATTCCATTGCACAGAGCTACACCAAACTTTTGATGAGTGCTACACCAGTGGTATCGGCGCAGAAAAACTGTAGCACTGATGTAGTACAATTGGTAAAAACGAACGGTTTAGGTGCAGCTTTCGCTACACCGGTGTAGTGCAATTTAAAAAACGAAAACGACATAAGATTTCCGTTGCTAAGTGCGAAACCAGCACCTGAAGACCTGCACTCTAAAAAAATTTGAATTTTACAGGTGACTTAATCCCTCATACGATGTAATTCATAAAGACCTAATTTTTGTCAAATGACGGAAAATTTTATTTGTAATGTTAGATGAGCTTGAATTTTACTGGTTTCGACTGTAACTTGCGTTCTACTAGCAAGTGCGACTGTATGAATTTAAATGCACCTTTTACCGGCCAAGCAGATGCATGCTTCTGTGGCTCAGTCGATTAGCAGAGGAACTTGCGATCTAATGATTCTCGGTTTAAGTCGCAGTGGGTTGCTACAAAATTCTTTTTTTTTTTATTTCAATGAATTTCATGTCATGGAGTTTTAGACACAATATTAAATGTTCTTCCACGTAAATTTGCGTGAATTGCGACGCTCCATTTATGTGCATCTAATAAGATGTAAAAATTTTTAAGTGTGTTGGTCAGTCTCTGTTTTCTCAAGCGAAAGCGAGATTACTATATTACTAAAGAATTCTTGAAATATTCATTTTTACAAAAAATAGCCTAACCTTTTCAGCTTGTAAACTGCCAAATATAAAAGATTTTTTGTAAAGTCGGAAGTCGACCGTATAAAATTCACGAGTTTTGTGTATGACCTTAATACTTTTCATTTGAATCTAAGTTTATGGAAATCGGCTCAGCCATTTCTGAGATATCGGTGTGAACTCCATTTAGGAATATTGGATCACTATTTCCGGTACTTCCGGAGCCGGAATCTAGGGAACGGTATAGTCAAAGTAGGTTCGATTGACGATAAACCAATGAGATCCATACACTGGAAAAGGTTTTACTTTGAGTGACGTTCTGGAATTTTGAAAATTCGTCACCTTTTTATATCGGAACCAAATGGTCGAATCCTAATGAAATTCAAACCTAATTAAAGTGATTCTGTGAGATACGTTTGTGAAAATCAGCCTCACAATCTCTGACAAATTTAAGTGAGAACCATTTTAAAGTTATTTATCGCTATTTCCGATACTTCCGGAACCGGAAATTGGCGTTTGGTATAACTTAAGTGAGATTAATCTACTAACAAGATCTGTAATTCCGGAACGGAAGTCGTATCAAGATAAAACTCAAGAATTTCCTGTGGCATTTTCAGACCTTTCATTTGAATTTTGTGAAACTCGGTTCTTCCATCTCTGAGAAAAATGAGCATTTGTTTCATACATATATGCACACACATACCCACATACTCACATACTGTTACCAATCGATTCAGCTCGACGAACTGAGCAAATGTCCGCGTGTGTATGTGTGTGTATGTGTGTGTATGTGTGTTTACAACAAAGAGGTCGAGATCTCAGAGATGGCTAGACCGGTTTTGATCAAACTAGTCGCAAATGAAAGGTCTCCCCGTCACCCAGAACGCTATTGAATGATTTCGAGATCGGATGTTTACTTTTTGAGTTATACGAAATTTTATATCAAAATTTTGTTTTTTGACAGTCACACTTGACCTTGAAAACAGAATATATTTCCAGACTTAGATTCCGCAAGGTAATAGCTATCCAACAAGCTATAGATTGTTTAAATCCGTCTATTTTTAACGGAGATATCGATATTTTTGTGTAAGCGGCTTTTCCCCATATTCCAGCAGTAGGAGTTTTGTGCTTTGTATGACAAAGCAATGCTTTGTTATACTGTTACATACAATTGTTTCTAAGTACCAAAAATACTGTGTACAGCACCCTTTTTCATGACATTCTGCCTCGGACCGATTTTAGCTCGGTTCGTTTTTGGCAACATAATCGTTCGAACATGACATATACAAACCAGATGATGGCAGAATTTTCGAGTTATAAGCAATTCCATAATTGTATTGTTTTAAACTACTTACAACAATAAATACTGGAAGAACATAACACCCATATACCATCCGAATCAGTTCGTCGAGATCAGCAAATGCGTGTGTGACAAATAATTTCACTCAATTTTCTCGCAGATGACTCAACCGTTCTCTACAAACTCAGATTCATATGGAAAGTCGTATGCTCCTAAACAAGATTCCTTATATATGTTTGGATCCGACTTCTGGTTCCGGAACTACAAGATGATATTTGAAACAAAATTAAAATTGTGTAACTCTTTTTTCTCGCAAATGGCTTAACCGATCTAAGATTCAAATGAAATCTAAGAATCGTCTAAGATTCAAATGAAAAGTTGTAAGATCCTATGAAACATCTTGCTTTTCAGTCAGATTCAACTTCCGGTTTAGAGGATACAGGGTGATTAGTATAAAAAGATCCATTTCACATAAATTAATCAGGTTTATCGGGTCTGCAGATTTGGATAGTCGATAACCAAATAAACTTATTTCAGTTTAAGTGATATTCAGTTTTCGATTCGGATTTATTTCGCACTATGATTTCTCAAAGATGTCTACACTGATTTTCAAACATTTTGAAACAAATGTAAACAATACAGCTACTCAGGTGAATTTATCTGACTTTGGCTACACCAATTTTGGAATTTCGGTTCTAGTATCGAATCGTTTCTCAAAGCTCAATCGTTTTCACAAAAATAGCCAAATCGACAAAGACAAAATTAGTTAATTTTATCTAATTCTGACTTCCGACTCCAGAATTAGAATCGGTTTGGTTTTATGCTGGTTCCTGAATACCGGCTCTGGAAGTACCCTAATTAACCGTAAACTCTAATGTGGAACTTAACATATCGTGGAACGTTCAATCGATTGTCACACTTTTAGATTGAAATTACAGAGTAATGAGTGATTAAAATCTCAAATTGTCGCTTAAAACGACGGTCATTAAAATAATGTCATGAGAACTGAAACACCAAAGAATATTCATGCAAAAAACACATGCGGATTGATACAAAAGGTATCATCTCACCGCTAGGTGGATTAAGCACATTTTTCAAGTTCAATTCGTACAAACATTATGCTTTCTTATAAGCGTAAGCGATTTTCCGGGCCTTTCGTTTGACGGCTTCCATCGAATTGAGCACAACCTCCTTCTAATAATCATTACCATTCTTGATATCCCAGGAAACAAATGGAATACCGCATAATTACACTGATTTCTTTCCAATCCTTTCAGGTGTACCGTGGTCCTGTTCAACTCGAAAAGGCTTACCCAGTCGTTTCTGCTAAACACGGCCAAAAAAGCCATCACAGCGGTAGCATACTCACAATGTGGTCGGTATTTGGCTACCGGTGAATGTGGGCACAATCCCTCGATCAAAGTATGGGAACTGGACGCCAACGGCAATGGCAGCTACGAAAATGGAGCCGCCGGCAGTATTGTGGCCGAATTTTCCGGCCACAAATACGCGGTCAGTTGCGTAGCATTTTCACCCACCGGAAAATATCTGGTGTCGGTTGGCTCACAACATGACAACGTTGTGAATGTGTTCGATTGGAAGGCCAACCTGAAGATAGCGTCGAACAAGGTCAGTGCCAAGGTCGTCGCCGTAAGTTTCAGCGAAGATGCCAACTATTTTGTGACGGTCGGAAATCGGCACGTAAAGTACTGGTATCTGGAGGGTAGTAGAAAGTATAAGGAACCGATTCCGCTAATGGGCCGAAGTGCCATTCTTGGCGAACTGCGGAATAACGACTTCTGTGCGGTCGCGTGCGGAAAGGGAGAAATGGCGGATAGCACCTACGCGATTACGCGTAACGGACATTTGGTGGAGTTCAACGCCCGACGACTACTGGACAAGTGGGTAATGTGTAGGACAAATGCGGCCAACTGTATGGTCACCAGTACAAAGTATATCTTAGTGGGATGTGCGGAAGCCATCATTAGGTAAGTATCATTAGCTCCATTGTTCTTCATTATTTGCAAGCCCCGAACGATAGATTTTTTTTCGATTATGAGTTTTTACTATCGCATAGGCTAATCTAAGCTTTGTATAGTTTCATTGGTTTATCGTCTTAATATAATAATTTTAGTAGGAAGACTCCAAAACATTTTTCTTTTGATTCTACTATTTCTTTCACGTATTCTTTGTAGATATGCATTCGATCGGTTATTCTTGTAGGCTTTTACAACGCCTGTGTCCGAATGGATTAATCACACTGGATAAGCATACAAGTAGTGAACAAAACCCGTATCTGTTCATAAATCAACTATTTAGGAATAATTTAGAAGAGAAAGAGTTTGAAAAGTATAAAGCCATTGTAAAAGGATGTGCACATAAAGAACAGAAAAGTAATACGTGCCTAGAGTCATGTAAATAAGTCGTTTATCACTTACTATTCGAACCGATAAAAGTAAAGTTACGAGGCTGGGAGCTTAGGGGGTTTCGGTCCAAGGTGTAGGCGGCATCGTTCCATTTTGCTTCATACCCCTCAATTTTCCTTGAGTACTATGTCACTATAGTTTTCATATTCCTTCTTCTTCAAATAATCTCTAGTTAGTTTAATATCGTTAAAAACCAACACCAGAAAAAAATATTGACTCTATGACGTATAGCTGCCTGCCATGAACTCAATTTAGGTTTTTTATCAGCACTCAACACTTGAAAATGATTAAAGCGAAAGTGAAAACTTGCGATAAAATTCAGGCAATTCGATTGAACAGAACTCCAGAACTCTATAAAAATTCAATTTAAGCACAGTTGGTGAAGTTCAAATATCAGTCTCGTCTCTGTGTTCTAATTTCACACACAACCACGAATTTAATTCTTTCTCTGGCGATTCATTGTCGCCATTTTCATTCATCAGCTTTAATACCGGTCACATTTTCAAATATCTGTGGTTTTAAAAAAGTCTGCGCTCACGATATACTCCACTAAGGTGGTAAACTTTGTAGGTTGAGTGAGTGAAAGACAATGTCAAAAGTCAAAATGGCGCTTTTTATCAAGTGTCTGAAAAAATTCGGCAAACCCCCGAGCATCTGTAAAAACCTTTAGTCCTAATTGGAAATTTGAAGATTCGCAGACAAACATCTCTGACAATTCTGTTCATTAGTAGGATTCTAGTCTATCTTTCGTTTGGTATTGATAAAAAGTTTAAAGAAATTGTTCGTATGAATTTGTTTATAATTTATGTTCTGTAGAGGAACATCCTATAGAATTTCTGTTCCCATCCGTACATTTGCGGGTATCCGTACGGCTTCAGAATCTCTGGAAACGAATATTCTTGTAATCGATTCAGTCATTGTTTTTTTTTTCAATTCAACATAACTGATTACAATAACACAACCATTTGTTCTAATGATTCATCCTGTTTGCAGAGTATTCAATGCGGAAACGTTGGAGTACATAACAACCCTTCCGCGGACACACTTCCTAGGCGTGGACGTAGCACAGGGCATTCACATCAATCACATGATGACCACGCCCCAGAATGCCAAGTATCCGGACACGATTGCCATTGTGTACGACGAAAACCGATCGAAGGTGACGTGCGTGTACAACGATCACAGTCTGTACATTTGGGATCTGCGCGATATTCGACGGGTAGGCAAGAGCCATTCGTTTTTGTACCATTCGGCGTGCATCTGGGGTGTGGAAACCGTGCCATTTAGCTATCTGAAGCACAACGTATCGGATATGCTGCCATCGGATAGCTTTCTGACATGTTCCTCGGATGACACGATCCGAGTGTGGGACATTGATAATTGCGAGAGTACTGATCTGTACCGAAAGAACATCTACAGTAGGGAATTGATGAAGGTGATTTACATTGACGAGGAATTGAACTTTATCAAGGATATGGACAATCCGATCCACAATACGGAGAAAAATTCCAGTTATGACGGGCGCAACGGTGTAAGATGTATCAAAATTAATCCGGCTAATAGTCAGCTAGCCACGGGAGACAGGAGCGGAAATATTCGGATCTATAATCTCAGTAATCTTAAGTTGATCACGACGATCGAAGCGCATGATTCGGAAGTGTTATGTTTAGAATACACCAATGAGAAAATCGACCGAAAGCTATTGGCAAGTGCCAGCAGGGATAGGTTAATTCATATTTTCGATTGTGAAGCGGGTTATAGGATCTTACAAACGTTGGATGATCATTCAAGCAGTATCACATCGGTCCGGTTCATCGGAACGGGCAAGCAGTTCCAGATGGTGTCCTGTGGTGCCGATAAGTCCATCATTTTTCGCAACTTCCAAAACAATGTCTTTCTAAGGGGCAACAACTGTGCCGGTAAAAATACGCTTTACGATATGGAGGTAGATAGTAACTATAAGCACATTCTGACTGCCTGCCAAGATCGAAACATTCGAGTCTACAGCACGCAAAACGCAAAACATACCAAGACCTTTAAGGGGTCTCATTCCGACGAAGGAAGCTTGATCAAAGTGAGTTTGGATATGAGCGGTATCTACATCGCGACCTCCTGCACGGACAAAACACTCAGTGTGTACGATTACTATTCCAACGAATGCATGGCCCGAATGTACGGTCACAGTGAACTGGTGACGGGTTTGAAATTTACAAACGACTGCAAACATCTGATTTCGGCAAGTGGAGATGGTTGCATATTTGTTTGGCAAGTTCCGCATGATATGATTGTGACGATGCAAGCTCGACTTTCACAGCAAGCGCTCAGATCCGGGCATCAACCCATTCCTCGTCCCCTATCCAGCGCCTTCAGCGATGCCATTATGGAACATCATCAGCCCAACAACGATCAGTACGGATCACCTCCAAACAATCTGTTCATTGAGGACGCTCCAGTTACTCCCGGTTATCGATTTTCCGATGTCGGTCAGTTACCTCAGTGGGCTAAACGAAAGCCTACCGAAGATCAGCCAAACTCCCCGGTTCTAGGTAGCAGTCCTAGTCAGAATCAGAACTTTGGTGGTCCACCGAAACCACGGGGACGATGGGGACAAAAGGGACAATTCGACGAAGCTTTGGATTTACGGAATATTGTCGATAGTCCTTTGAACACAACATACGCAGCAGACAAAGCGAATCTGCATCATGCGAATAACAACACACCGACGTCTGGTTACAATAGTGGTAGTTCTAAGGATGTTTACAGTAATGCCTATCTGAGCGAAGATAGTTCGATTGACAGTGGTCGGGAAAATAGGCGAGATGTTACATTCCTGCACAAGAAAATTTCTGAAACGAAAGCACTTCATTCGCTCAATTCGGAATCTAACACGGAACATGACGGCGACGTTGAAGACATTTCAGATGGTGAACGAACCAGTTCAGAACATGGCATGGTATACTATCCGACGGCGACACCTTCGACGCCCACGTAAGTTTTCCCATTTCCATTGAATCATTCTGACACAATATTTACAAGCGAATTATCATACTTTCAGAGACTTCAAAATCAACGAAATCGACGTTAACGAGCTACGGAAATCGATACGACGGCAAAAACTGGAGAAACAAGGCCTCAGTATCGCAACGCAGTTGCAGCTACAGAGTGCTGCTTCAACTGGGACCGGTACCGGCACTTCGGATGATGAAGACGAAGGATCAACGCCTAGCGGTGACAATGCCGATCGGTCGTTGGCTTCCACACTCGGTGGAAGTTCTGAAAGTATACCTCAGCAAACGTCTTCAACCTTCCTGCAAGCGGCACTTGACGGTCCAGCCAGTCTCTCGGATAAGGAGAGAGGTAATGTTGGGGATTGAAAATTTTGATATTGTAATATGTCTTCATTGATCTTTTCTTTCAGCTCAAACCCGTAAAAGTATCAGTGCGATGCATAACAACGACGCAAAAATTACCACCAGTATCTCCAAATCATATGCCAATAACAAGAAGGAGGAGCTTATGAAGGTCATTAACGAGGCCAAAGCAAAGTTGGAAAATGTAAGTAAATTGTTGGTTTATAGTTAGAAATTGCCTTCTTCATCTTCGATAGAAAAGCTTGAAACAAGTGTTACCTAATGTAGAACTTGTATTGTTTCAACGACTCATTATCACCCTTTTTCCTGCATGTTTTCAGAGGATTTTAATTCATAGTAAGCGTGACGTTAAATATTCATTAAATCAAGTTAATTTTAAGGTGAGGAATAGAAGTTATTGAACAGCACATTGTCAATTTCTAAAACTGCTCTCCTGAGATCATTAAATTTTTCTAACCATGCCAATAACGGAGCCGGTGGTCATCTGTTCGAATGTCCTGATGCCAGCTACCAAATAACACAATAACACGCTTCCATAACGGCTTTTACTGTTTACATCATTTCGCAAGCATTTGTAACTTGTGTCTTTCAGTATCCATAAGTCTCTCTTTTTCCGAAAGCGGCTTTCTCTGCCCTTCTTCTTGTCACAAACCTATGCCAATTCAACTGCTTCTTCACAGAAATTTGTTTACTTCATTTCTTTTGCGAGCGACATAAATCAAAACGATTTACGAATCAGTATGTGCTCTGGACAAGTTACCATTAATCATTCGTTCTATGATGGAGGCTTTTTGTTTTGTTCTGGTGCTGTTAATATTTAAAGTCCTTCATCTATACAGCTGGTAAAGAATTTTCAACGATCGACACGGAAGCGAACATTTCCGCTTAATATATTTGTTTGACTGGCTAATTGTGAATATGTCCTTGTTTTTTGTGTAGAACTACTTCCATCGATTTTTTTTTCAATTTTCTAATTCGATATTGTAAATCTTGGTGCTGTTACATGAAATATTTTGCCTTTATGCAAAAAATCAAGGGTTAGTTTTGGTGAAGGCATCAAAATCGAATGCTAAACCAAATCGATTCGGTATGACGACAATAAGAGCTATGGGGAGTGGACCTTTTATGAGATGCTGAAACAAACTGGAACGGTTAATATTTAACGAACAAATGATCGGTTTGAATCGAGCAATTCACTTGAAACGACCAGTATATGGCATCAGACAGAGGAGAAGCACAGCCGTCTAGCATAGTGGTTCCCAAACTTTTTTGGTTGAATGCCCATTTTAAATATATTATTCGTTCTACTGCCCACCAAATAGAAAAAAAATATTAATATTCTGCGACAATCAACATTTTTGCAGTTAACTCGAGATTTAACTATAAAATAGATAGAAATGATACAAAACATAATTTGCTTCCCAACGCGGTAGAAATTAATTGTTAATTCAAGACCATATCGCTCAAACATTGGGTAAGCAAAACAACGAGAAAACCTTAGATTGCTCAACCGGAGAAATAAAATGAGATCGACTGGTGGAGGAATCAAGTTTTTGAGTGCGAAATTGGATTACAGGGGATCAACTAAAATGTGAACTTAACCGATCGTGCACAGTCAGATCAAATACCAATTTCTTTTTTAGCCAGAAGTCTTCTGTGTTGTGTATCATAACATCCACAATAGTTCAGTTGGCAAAGCGATTTCCCCAGATTGGAGAAGGTTACGGACGGATTTATAACTGTCTCTGAAAGCTTATGACGCCAGTTTTTGTATTTCATTATTTTCATTTTATCAGTCATAATTTCAGACCGTCTTTTCGTCGGGGAAATGGAGAAAAGTTTTGCTATAGGCGTGTTTTCTTGCGACGTATGTGAACAACACTATGATTTTTTCAAGAGCTCGCTCAAAAGTAACTTTTCGATTCGTTTCATTTAGAATTGGAAAAAACTTTTGCTCATATTGTGGCGCTCCTGGTGGACGGATTTGGAAGTTCATGGTGCCCACGTGTCGGGAATTTCCTTAGCTTTACGTATGATTTTTGACATTTCGCAAATCGAGTGTACTTTGTAAACAATCAACATGGAAGCCGAAAGAAGGGAAAAATTTGTGCACAATTATTTGGAAAATCCATTGTGGTCTGCATCTAGGTTAGCTAAACAGCTGAAATTGCCCAGAAATACCGTATGGTGCGTTATCAAACGGTATAAAGAAACATTGACGACGATTCGGAAGCCTCAAGCCAATCGTCGGAGTGGAACTGTCGACCGGAAACTGCGTATTAAGATTTTGAAGACGATTAAAAGGAATCCTAGTCTGTCGGACCGTGATTTGGCCAGAAAATTCGGTGCTGCCCTTAATACCGTGAGGAGAACTCGACTCCGGGAAGGAATCAAGTCGTATCGAGCTAACAAACAGCCAAATCGGACCATAAAACAGAATAGTGTGGTCAAAATTCGTGCTCGGAAACTATATGACCAGATGCTGACCAAGTTCGACGGGTGTCTTCTGATGGACGATGAAACCTATGTCAAGGCTGACTTCGGCAAATCCCAGGTCAAACATTTTACTTAGCAACAGCTCGGGGGATGTTCCAGCCAAATTTAAATTTATTTTTGTCGACAAATTTACAAGAAAATTTCTGATTTGTCAGGGCATTTGCAGCTGTGACAAAAAAAAACGAAAGTTTTCGTTACAAATAAGACAATGACATCGGAACCAAACCCAAAAGAGTGTTTCCAAAAACGAATTTTTCCGTTCATTCGATCTCACGACCATCCCGTAATGTTTTGGCTAGATTTGGCAAGCTGTCATTACAGCAAAGTCGTTCAAGAATGGTATGCAAAGAAAGGGGTCCAGTTTTTTCCGGAAAACCTTAACCCACCCAACTGCCCCCAGTTCCACCCTATTGAGAAATACTGGGCAATCATGAAGAGGAGACTTAAAGCAAAGGGAAAGGTTTTCAAAGACATCAATCAGATGACGACCTGGTGGAATAAGATATGTAAAACGATGGACGAAGAAGGTGTGCGCCGCCTAATGAGCCGTGTTACAGGAAATATTCGAGAATTCCCTCGAAACCTTGACGAATAATTTTATCCGTATTTTTTCTTAAAAGTATGAAGAAAACGCTACATTTGTATAAAAAAAGATCTTGAATTCAATAATAAATAACTGAAATACAGGCAATTGTCTTTGTTCCAACTCTATCTGAAGCAAGCTTTAGTTCTGAATTTATTTCTTGTGTGAGAGACGAAAACGAAAACATTTTTTAATCAAACAGTTTATTCGAGGTCAAACAGTTTTTTGCGACTCTCAAGCGACGACTTTCCACAGGGGAAATTACGACAAAAAATAAGTTTTGGTGGTAAAGATGTGCATGACTTTGTTTATTACATTTGTTAGTATTTGGTTCTATGATTGTTAGAAACATTCCCAAGTCCTCTCACCAAGTAATAACAAAGCGATATCTAGATCTGGATTCTGGTCTTGAACACTGGATTAGAATATTGAAATATCGAACAAGGTTTTTCAATCAGAATAGTTACTGAATCTGAACCTGGGTTTTTGAAAGAGATTCTTTATCCGAATATGGATTCTCGAAGCAGAATTCATATTATATTCGGAACATGGATCTGAATTCTAGACCTGGAGATAGATTGTGAATCTGAACTCCGGACGGAGCGCCAGAATTCTGTTTTCTGAACTTCTGACAGTGTTTCCGAAACTAAACTTTGAACCTGAACTGTGAGCCTGAATTGGATTCTGAACCTAAGTTCTCTAGGATTCCTCTATTCTAAACTTGAAACGAAATTATTGACAGAGATTCTAAACCAAGACCAGAATTCTTAACCATTACCCTAGATTTGGATATCCGACAAGGTTTCTGGATCTGAACACTGAATCTAAACATGGTTTTTGAACTAGAATTCTGACAGAGTTTCTGAGCCTGAGGCAAAATCTACACTTGGATACTGAGCATGGAATTTTAATCTAGACCTAAAACTGATTTCTTGGCTTGAACTTTCGTTGAAGGTTTCGGGCCTAGATCTGATGCAGGATTTTGGAGCTGGATTCAGATTTCCAAACAAGATTTTTACTCAAAAAAATTGACAGAGATACTGGGACCTTGGATACTGATTCTGTATTCTTAAACTGATACAAAATTATTTGTTTGGATTCTGAATCTGGACCTGGATTCTGTACATGGATTCTAAGCCAAGATCTGAACCTGAATTGAGTAACTTGACATGAACATGAATTTGTGATCTGAGTGCAAAATCTGAATTCTGAACCTAAAACTGGGACTTCGATTCTGGACCGGACTTCTTATTCTGGATCTGAATTCTGAAATTGGACACAGATTCTGGACCAAAATTATTGACAGAGATATTTTACCTGAACCTGAATTCGTCACCTGGATTCTGGAATTTAATTTTCAACCTGGCCAGAATTATGACCCCGGATCAGCTTCTGACAGAGTTTTCGAACCTGAAACTAGATCCTGAACCTTGATTCTTCACCTGAATTCTGGACCTAGTTTCAGAACATAAACCTGGCTTCTTGAGCGAAAATCGGGATCCGAGTTTTAGGCCTGCATTTTGGATCTGGACTATAGACCTGAACGCCTGACAGGAATACATAGGTTTTCGTGTGCGTTGGGCATAAGCTCTGATCCCAGGCCTAGATTCTGGGTCTGAATTTCTGACAGAAATTTTAGATCTGAACTTAAATTCTGAATCGTGAAGCAGGATTCTGGGTCTGAATTCAGAACATGAATCTAAATTCTGGATTTGACCTCAGGATTCTGAATAAGATTTTGGACTAGAACTCTGAAAATCATTCGGACTATCTGGATTCGAGGACCTGATTTTTTCTGTATTTTGTATGAATTGAATTTGGAATATACAGGGTCCGGCACTCGAAGTGTAACCAATTGAAAAGGCCATAAATTCAGTTTGGAAAATTACTTTTACTTAATTCAAAGTACAAAATGTGTAAAAATAATACAAAATTCAGAATCAATTCATTTTTGCTCGATATGACCACCTTTTGCCTTGACTATGGCCTTGAGACGGTCAAAAAAGGAATCGCAAGCTGCCCGAATGTGACTTGCAGGTGTATTTTGGCCCACTCGCGGACAATAACTTTTTCCAGCGCGTCGAGATTGGTGTATCTTTTAGTTCGGACTTTGCTCTCCAAAATGGCCCAAAGAGAATAATCCATTGGATTCACATCTGGTGAATTCGAGAGCCATTGTGTGGACGTGATGAAGTTCGAAACGTTGTTTTTCAGCCATTCTTGGTTCACTCGAGCTTTGTGAGACGGTGCCGAGTCCTGCTGAAACGTCCATGGTCTGCCACCGAAATGTTTGTCTGTCCACGGCTTCAAAGCAACCTCCAGAATACTTTCCCGATAATATGTCGCATTTACCTTGACGCCAGGCTCGAAGGTCTGAAGTTGGTTACACTTCGAGTGCCGGACCCTGTAGACATGATATGAATTTCTAATGAAACATTGAAACTATTTACACTCATTTTTATTTGACTAAGCACATTCTTGGTCGCAACAGCACTTAAATCTTCATCTTCTTACTTTCGTTTTCTTTCTCACGAATCTTACAAGAATTGAATGATGCATTAATCACATCATTTTTGCAACTGACAGATTGGAATGGAATTGTTTTTCGCAATGATATATTATCCACATGCCTATATAAATTTGTCATGAATACATTTTACTCTCGGTCTTTCTCAGAAAGATTTTTAAGTATTGAGACTTATTTGCCCACCTGTTAAAAATTTTGAGTTTACTACCCATTGAAAATGAGCTAATGCCCACTAGTGGGCTGTGGGAACCAGTTTGGGAATCACTGTAATATACCATAAATTTGACACTTTAAGACTTATCTTCTAGATTCAAAGTGGTACTCCGTTGTCTAGTACTATATTCTTTTCTAAATCTTGAAAAACAATAAACCTTATAGTCAGTTTGATGTCGCTTTCACTCGAGAAACCTGAAACTGAGTCAAGGTTTCGGACAAAAAATTTTTGCGATAATGACTTGAGTTGGTACTAAACATTGGTGGTGTGAGGGAACCCGATGTGATAATCAGGTTCGAAATTGAACCGAATTTCAATTGGATGGTATCGAAACTGTCTTCAAACAAACAGGTTGTCAGCAGTTAGGGTGCAAGCTGAGTTAGATTCAGCATCATTCGAAAATGACATTGATGTCCTGTTCACCTTCTCGAAAATTATCATGCCAAATTCTTAATGCTGAATATCACCAATAGCTTCGAAGAATAGAGGAAAAGCATAGAAAGATTAGCAAACACTTATTGAAATGGAATAATTCTAAATTATTTAACACAATAGGTCTAATTTCTCATCTGTGAAATCCTGCAATCTCACCCAAGAAATAAATCCAAGATTTGTCCTATACTTTACAAAAATAAATGTTAACACGGCTTACATTCACCACAACACCAGCATCTAAAAAACCATTGTGAACAAACACTCACGGATTTTTATGTTTTATTTCAGGTTGGTTACCGATCCGGTCTCCGCGCTAGTCAAAGTATTTCTGATCTAAGTCATTCGATGGGTGGTGGTGGTCTTAGTGGCACCGGGCGCTTACAGAGGATAGGTAAGTGTTAATTTCCTTCCTGCCGTTAGTGCTAACTGACTCGAAACTGTTTGTTTGAAAACAAATTTACACGGATTTTGTTCTGAGATTCGACCAGAATATACAAACCAGTAAACACCTTCATGCCTTTAATTATGGTGGTGGATCAGCTTAAATGCTTTCGAAGTAACACTCGTAATTGTTATGTGTTCCGCAGCATTTTCTAACATTGTAGATACTTCTCAACTAAGGACTACCATCGCTAGTTGCACTAACTTTGAACACAAGCTACTTCTTCATTATATGATTTGTCATCTTGAATTTCAGCTAACCTGTAGAATTGACGTAGAAAACAGTCTGTGCAAATATAAATCGACAGAAATGAATGTTGGTCCAACATTTGAACAATTCAATTCGTTCAAAGGTTTTTTTTTCTGTTCTCATTCCGTACCATCCAAACCAGCTGCAGTCAGAAGCGTTAAATTCGCTTTATTCTTTTCTACTTCTATCCCCATGCTGCCCTACATTGTGCACTCTGGCTTTACGGTAAATTGTTGTTCCGATTCGAACACGTTAGGTGACGCACCCTACTCGTATCGAAACTATCCTCCTTCGATTCCGGTAGCCAACAACTACCTGAACTGTGCTGCCTCTCGGTCCCGCCTAGTTCACAATTGTGCCATGATCAATCAATTTCAGCAGGAATTACCTCCCTACCCGAAAAATCTTGGGATTTACGCCAAACTCGACGAAGATGAGAGTGACGAAGAGACGTTGGTACGACCGAATAAGCTTGAACTGCCGGAGCTGCCCCCGGTACCGGCAGACAAGCTACGCAAGCACCCAGGTATTCTGAAAAATTACAAATCTTGTCCAGTATCTCCAGTGCATGAGGAACAGGAATGGAGTATTTTGTCGAATCAAGATGGTGACGCTGGCCCATCAGACCGTCAAACTCGACACTCCATGTACTACGAAGATGCCAAAACTATTCTGGACATGATTCACTCTGACACAGAAAAGATGATTCAAGAGATCACCAGTAAGTATGGTGACTTGGATGACCTGGAACCGAAAAAATCATCTCAGGACTCGAAAGTGGCCATTTCAGCAGATCATGATTTCAAACGGTTAGAAACGGTTAACAAGGAAACCAAGAGTACGGCACGAAAGGAACGGAACGAACATGGTTTCCTCTCCGAAGATGATCCTAATTTTAGCTCCGACTCGTTAGAAGACTGTAGCCTAGACTTAGACGTAGATAAGACTGAACAAGGTAAGAGTAAACGCAACACCTGTGCCAAACATCGGAAGCCGATCGATCCACTTCCGAAGCGATCCGTTTCCGATTACTTCATATACGATTGCTTCCAACCAGTTCCGTATCGAAACGTTTCTCTTTCGGATATATTGGATGAAGATAAACATAGTTCTGATAACCGATTCCTGGAAACACAACGCCACTCTAGCGCCAGTTTCTTTCTTGGGCAGCAATATCCGGACCGCAAAAGTCAGGAAAGTATTCTCTCCGATGACTACGGGAGTGGTGGTGTTAGTTATTGCAACAGTATGGAGAGTATCCTATCGGACGATTCCGAATGCAAAAGTGCACCGTTAGAAGTGCTATTCGAGCGCATCAAACGTGATCGCAGCTATTGTGTTAATAACGAGTACAAAACCGAAACCGGTGGCACTTCTAAATCATATGGATCTAGTCCAAATGCGTGTAGTGGCTTTGATTACTACATGCAGAACAACTATTTCAATCGAGATGTCCCTGATAGTTACACCTACGATAATTGGGATCTCAACACTCGAATCACCGAGTCCCGATCGCCTCAGCATCAGCGATTGGATGTTTCAGGAATGCCTACCTCGATAAGTTATCCCCGATTCTTGTCGAGTTCGGCCGTTACAGCTGCCGAAGAGAATATCAGAGAGGATTTCATTCCGTCGCTAACTGCCAAAGTCGCTCAATATGGGGGAGGTATGGTGAAGAGCTTAAGCAAAGATTTCGCTAACCAACGAAAACAAATGAACTCCAATCCGATGTACAACTGCGAAGGCAACGAACTGTTTGTTCGCAAAACGGTTAACGCTACCAACCAAATAACCCGATCGGACATTTTCGGAAACGAGTCCTCTGTGTACGTGATGAAAAAATCGTGTAGCTTCGAAATCGAAATGGGAGGCCGCCGAATCGCTCGTAATTCGAAAAAGTTCGAACAGAATCTTCAACGATTCGAGTTGGAACGACAGCAATCCGATCGTTACCGGTTCGGTGGTACGCTGGAAATGGACTACGTCCCTCACAAACCACCGGTTGCCCACCGTCGGTCGGCTAGCATGAAAGGTCGCGGTCGTATGAAATCCAAGGAGAAACTCAACACGATTATTGGTCAGATGTCCTCCTCTGCCGCCTATGAGGATAACAAATTGCGTGACTTCGTTAACAAAGACTACATGCCGAAGGAGTTGAATGCTGGCAGCAGTTGCTCAAAACGACGTCCCCTGGAGATGGGAGATGAAATGTCTTTTGAAATTTACGTAGCCGAAAAGGGTGTCTGCGAAGACGATAATATGGATAGTTTGGAGTTGTTATCGAAGCCGGACTTGCGTAAGGTAAACTCGGTAGATTCACTGGATGATGGTCATCAGGTGCCGGACTGTAAGGAATCTCCTGTGAAGTGTAAAATGGATCTGGATCATTTGAATGACTTTAGCTTGCTGTCATCGGTTGAATATAGCAAATTTTTAGACATCGAAAAAAAGATCGATATCATAAACAAACTGGTGGAAATGGAAGAGCGAAAGTTGGAACAGGAACGAATGGCAAAGGAATCCCGGATGAAGCCGTTCGAGTGTGATTCGCGACAAAAGGGCTATGTGAAGAGTCTGACTGAGAATTTTGATAAGTTAGCTAAGAACGCTCAGGAAGAACTGGAGAACGAAAAAAGCTGGCACATGGCTCACACGGCCAAAATGAAACGTAACTTCAGCCTACCCGATGTGTTGGAAGGGGCAAAGTTCAAATCGATCAATTTCCACGATTCGGAAGATCTGTTCAAGCAGAAAGACGAAGACGAACTGTCGGAGAAGGACGAACACTCGCTCGGATATGTCGAGGGTGAAGGTGTGGCAAAGGCTTTAATTTTCAAAAGTATTTGATGTTGTGCTGCCGATTTTTTTTACTTACTATTCTCGATGGGTTTGCTCGTTGTAATTTGGAAGCAAGCGAAACGCCTATCCAATCGGATCTTGCATGGAACATTGTTTGTTAATTGCTTTAAACTTTGGTGTAGCTTCTGTAGTATTATGATTGTAATGTGCTTCTGCTACTTCCGTGTTTATCAGCACGCCATATTATATTGACCGTCACTGCTATTGACGTGGGGATATTATGATTTTCTGAACGTTTCATGATGAAGCTTCAGTATTCATTTTTTTTTACTTTTCATTAATTTTCACTTTTTTTTTTAATTTACCGTTTGTTTATCTTATATATATCTTATATATGAAATGGTCACGCGTACTTACATAGCAACAGAAAATCATAATTCCCCGTCGCATTGCTTTTACTACTGTCACCGATTTTGTACACTAACAGCGCAAGCATTCCCGTAATAAGAATCCATTCTCTAAAATAAAATCCTATTAAATGTTCTTCCGAAAGCTATCTCATCAACTGTCTTAGTCTACTCATTAGATCATCTTAATTAGAAAACGAAATAAATAAATAAATAAATAAATAAATTTTAGTTCTAGAGTAGAATAGCATACCTTCAAACTGTAGTTGACAATATGCAACCAGAAATAAGATTCAAGATTAATCAATTAAACGATTCTCTCGATTTCCCACATGTTTTCTTCTCTTCCTAAAACACAAAAATCATACATTTGAACTGCAACAAATGAAAAATCGTACCGAACATGATTTTTGTGCCCGTTCGCGGTTCCTTCCTTCTTCCGATTCGTTCCGTTGTAGGCGGTAATCCCCGAAGCTTAATCTCTGCGCAAGATAGTGATGAGTCATCGATTAGACGTGCTTGCTCGCTTAGTGATTTGAGTATGGGAAAAGGTAAACAAATATTAGTTTTTAAGGCTACATACTAGACTTAAGCTCGGTTTGACTTTCCAGTTTAACAGTTTGCTTTGAGTTTATTCACTTTATTTTTCTATAGTTTTAAATAGAATGTTACCCTTTGAAAAACCAAAACTTTTCATTGACAAAAACACGTGTTTAGAGTTCTTAGAGTTTCCAAATATTTACTTCTATTTAACTAGCTTATTGGTGTAAATCGGAAAGCGTTTGAACGGAAAGCAAATCAAACTTCGTCTTACGAGTTTCTAATCTTAGTTTTACTCTTGGCAGCTACTAACTATAAACCAGTGCCCAGTAGCCGTAACAGCGTTCAGCAGCGGAATGTGCCCAAACGAAGTACCTCTTCGGTTGGGAAAGGTGGGGCATCTCTATCTTCCGGGATGGGAGTGCGAAGTGTTTCTGTTGGCATGTTGAACCAAGCGGTAAGCTAGAAACCATTGAAAATGTTACGATCAGCTTTTACGGTTTAAAATTTTTCTTCTCTTGGTTGTCACAGAGCGACTCGGAACCAGAACCATCAACAGCAACCCGGGGAGGACTTATGAAACCAACCATAAGCTCACAAAACAAAGTGAACGGCACCAATAACAACGGGAAGTACGTCAATCCCCGCAGTGCAGCAGGAATCATTAGCCGACGGAAAGGTTTGCAAACTGCTTATAGTAGCGGTATGGCAAGATGTATAATGTTCTCGTAATAAATTTGCTAAACAAAATAAAATGAATTTCAGTGAATATTGCTTCTGGAACGCAGGACGAATCCAGTTCGGAGGAATCGCCAACCAGTACGGCGAGCACAATGCCTGTCAAGCCAGCCGTTCCACCCCGTCCACGAAGCATTGCGCTAGAGCACAAACGAATAGCGAATGTGAATGCCAGTTTGAATGCGAAGAAAGCACCCAGCACTAATATGGAGATGGAAAGTATGATCAAGGATGGCGATTTGGAAAACGCTGACTGTGAGTGCAGATATCTTATTCACCAACTGAAATTTAATTTCACATCTGCCTATCATTCTAGTGACCAATCAACTCTGCTCCAATATCATCAATCAGTTGGTACAAACAACGACATCGGTAATTCAGCTACATCAGCGGCTGAAGTCCAATGATGAATCCGGTGGTGGAAGTGGGAGAAACAATTCTCTTATGATTAAGGAACTGGAAAATGCAGTCATTATGACGCAAAATATGTTGACGAAAGTGACCAATAGGTAAGTGGAATTTTCATCGCAAATGTGTACACGCATTTCAATGTTCGTATGATTGTTGGCATTTGATCTGTAATTGTTGAGTGCGCTATTATTCCAGGTTTATTGAAAAAAAAAGTTCTGTGAATTTCCATTCTTGCGACACAATTCTGTACTAAGCATGTAATCGTCTGTTCGGCGATCGTGCTACATGTCCTGCCAACAGAAATTTGCCATGTTTGATCAATTTTTCGAAGCCAGAATTTTTCAAATGGAAATTCATGTTAATTGTAAATCATAGGTTCAAGATAAGACTGGATAGAGTGCTTCTGATGTAAAAAACGGTAACAAATCGATTGCAAATAGTTTTAATGGAAGCACGAAACTCGTTGTACCGTTTCACCCCATTGTTTTTTTTTTTGTTATAATATTCAGTCGAAATTTGAATCTGGATTGTAATCCAGCAGCAGATCCAATACGATCTATTTATATTGATTCACATTACGTAGAAAACTTCAGCGATACAAGTGCATATAATGGGAATGACAGTACTGGCCCGTTTTACTTCAATTTGTTTCATAAATTTTTTCTTCAGTTAAAACTAATTACGGTTGATTAAATCGATAGATTTCACCTAGAAAGCCCTAAAAACCAAATTACGAATAGATTCAATGATATATTTTGTTTGTTCAAAGTGGATACCTTCGGAAGCTACACACTTAAATTTTTTTGCTTGTGTCTCGTTGCAAAAATTACCGACATTTGCACAGGCGTGCTCGGTAAAATGTATAATTATTGAGAATCCTGGTAATCCTGAATTTGGTAGCTGTCAATTACTGCCGAGCTGGTCAGCAACAATTTTACTATTAGCTCACCAAATGATTTCAGGGTTGAATCATGAAGTCATCAGTAATCGAGCGTAGGAAGTATTTTGCTTCATTATTGTATGAAATAATGATCACAAAACATACAGTGATGCTAAAAGTAGTGCTTTATTATTGCCATTTCAATCCAGAACTAATACAAAAAAGAAATGCAAACACAACAACAATAATCACGGGTAAAAATATATGTTTCTAATGCTCATGGACGTTTCTACCTGGAAATAAGTAAATAAAAAGGGTGATTTTTAGGAAGTATAGGATTTGAGTTTAAAAAATAAACAAAAAAATTGAGAAAACGATCAGTATAATTTAATGTTTGAAGATTTTGGCACACTCTCATTTCTACCTCATAACATATCTGCCGGTATTTCACGAATTATGCCACCTACCCATAATTCACACCAAACAGTTATTTTTTTTGAATACATTGATAGCTCCTGCAATGGTTTTGTCTGGTCTTCACTCCAAATGCGGCAATTTTGCTTGTTAACGTATCCATTCAACTGGAAATGGGCTTCGTCGCTCAACACAACTTTTCGATAAAAACTGTATCTTTGTCAAACTTTACCAGCGTCCATTCATGATTCAATTGTAGACCAAAAGACCATTCATGATTAAATTATACACCAAACTGAACAAGTTTTTTTAATGACACATATCACGCGTGATCACAGATACCAGCAAAAAATCACCCTTTATAATTGTATATTTAAAAAGTATACAATTTTTTTATTTTACTTATATATCCACGAAATCTCAAGCTAACACAGTTTTCAAATTTAGGCAAACGAATTGCCTAATTTCGGTAGTTTTGTTGTTTAGTGACAAGTTTCGCAATATAATATGCCAAACCTCGGCAAAGCAATGCACTTTATTGAAATATTAGAATATTACTTCAATGAATTTCGGAATAGAGCATGTGGATTACTGAACAATCAGTAAAATTTCGTTTTGCTTATTCGATTCGGCATTTCATTAGGCCGAGCGAGAATCGGTTTTAAATGTGAGCGTTTTTTCATCTTTCCACCAATTTACAAAAACCTCGTCGAACAAATTGTTTCCCTGTAGAAGCGATCCAGTCGTGAAACCATCTTCATTTACATCTTCATAGCCAGTGAAGGCCTGCTCAGAAATGGCGATTTTTCATTTAAAAACACTGGTGGCGTAGGTTGCTCTGCTTTAGCACTTTCGAGCAGAAATGGCAATGAAACACCGTCGAAAAATTGCATTTCTGGAAAACCAGAGCAATCCACTCCACCAGTGTTTTTCAATGAAGAATGGCAAAAGTGTGTGAGACATCGATGAAAACAAATGATAGTCGGAAGGGTTCAAATCTATTTAGAGTATAACGGGTGGGGCAAAAGTTATCATCTGGGTTCAGAAGTGAATTTTTTAAATGGAGTGGGCTGTCTGCGCAGAAGCGTTGTTGTGTTGCAACATGACTTTTTCATGGCTTATGAAACATTCTGGTCATTTTTCGAACAATGCTTGATTAAATTTCATCATTTGGCTATCGATAGTGATTAGCATTTACAGTTTCCTCTGGTTTGAGAAGCTTGTTGTACAAGACACCTTTTTGATCCCACCAAATGATCAGCATCGTTTTCTTCAAGAAGCAATTGGTTTTGCAGTTGACATCGATGTCATTTTGCATTTGATGCAGCTCTCGGGATTCTCAAAATAAATCCATTTTTCAGTGACGTCTCGTGTTAAATTTGCGGGTTGTGCACTGATTATATCAAATGTAACAATTCGATTGAATTGATATTCGCTTGAATTTTTCAATACAATGAAATATCGATATATTGGGAGTACAAATTGATTCGGTCCGTTTTTTTGGGGTCAAAAATGCAATTATTTCAAAATAGAAAAAAATTAAAGATTAATCAAAGTATCGTTCATCGCTAGTTAACACTTTTTCCCACCCCTCAGCAAATTTTCTTAAATATGATGTTACAATTGGGACTCTGCGAAAAAAGATGAGTACTTCTTCAACTCTAAAAAAAGTCAGTGAAGAAACATAAACGTGTATAACTGTTTGGAATTTTTAGCACTGAAAATTCTGTATTTCTGGAACCAGACGCCGGATTCGGATGAAACCTTTCATTTAAATCCATTCTATCATTTGTGAAAATATGCGTGATCATCTATGCGCGTTCAGTTTTGGAATTTTTGGTCGCTACTTCCGCATTGAAAACAGGAAACCAGCAATGCCAAGTTGGTGTAAAAACCAACTAACAAGACCTTGAAATTGAAACAGTTTTCAACTAAGATTTTTGTTGCATCGTTACTTCTAATAACGATTTGAAGTTTTCAACACACACCACTTCGTATTTCTGACCTAGAAGTTGGATCTCTATTGAATTAATAACACCTTTCGTTTGTATATAAGTCCGTAAACTAGGCCAAGCAATACCTGAGAAATCGGTGTGAGTTTCATTCCGATGTTTTGAACCGCTTTTTCCAGTGCTTCCGGAATTGGTGAAGTCAACTGGCCTCTACCGCCTTCAAAAACAGTTCTTTAAGACGGGTAATTTTCTAATTCTAGACGCATTCAACTTTTTTTTTATTGAATATTTTTAACGTATCCAATTGATCTTCTGTAACATCTGCTAGTACACCATTTTGTACAGTTAACAGTTTCCGAGTTGCAACGATTTGAAGAAATCTGCCATTTTTGAAAATCAGTCTTGGATAGAATCAGTCTTTCCATTCATGCAAAACAAATGGTTTTACTGAAACGTGTGCAAGATTTGTAATCATATTTCTAACCTACACTGAATCGGCTGAGCTGCACTGCCCATACTTGCATATCAGTCCCAAATTGAAAATCGACAAGTTGAGAAAAAGATGTATACAGATTGCGGTAATAATTCGCTTTTTTTCCGCTACTGTCATGGTTGATCCGTGATATTATTGAATCACATACTTTGTTTACATTATAAACTTTCCATCTGGAATGAAATGTTGCATTTTTTGTCATTCGTTTATTTCTCAAAAGTGGCCAAAACCCATATGGGACTGATATGCCAATATGGGGAGTGCAGGTCTTAAAGCCTGTTTCTGTACGCTATTATTTTTGATTTCTAGTTGTTAGCAATCGTACCTGAAAAATAAACAATGTTTTTCATTCTTTTAGGAACATCGGTAGCGACGGCATCAACCTGAACAACAGCACTAGTATGTACGAAAAATGCAACGACATCCTGAATCAGGTGCAAAAACACGTGAACAATAGCGGCTGACGGCAACATCAACCGATGATGACGGCAACAACATCAACAGCTTTGGGCGACTACTTTTGATCCCCGCAATTGTGTGGCTAGACTTTACTAGTTCTTCATTCTTTTTTCTTCAAAATTCTTAAAGTTGAATGTAGAACAGTTTGATGCGTGTTGTCTGGTGATACATGGTAAGATAAAATGTGAATGTGACTGAGGTTGTTGTTACGAAACATTAAGCAAACTAGTTTTTTCAATCCACAAAAGGAATCTTATTAACAAGGACAGCTTTAAAGCAAATATTACTGAAAAGTGCGTGTGAATGTGATTAATTAGTTGTTATCATTCGTTGATAATCCAATTGCGAAAAAAAAACTAAATAATTAACTATAATAAGTCAATAAACATGGAATGTGCTTAATCAAATAATGAGAATAGATGTGACTTTGTCAAACAGCAGCTGAAAGAGGAATACAATGTTTCGTCCATCTTAGTTATTAGTTAATTTTATAACACTTTTAAGGTAGAAATTTGACACAAGGGTTTAAGTTTTTGACGAAGGAAAGCGCCATATCTAGATTTGTTAGTTGACAATATATGTTTTTTTCTCCGTTGCGCATCGAATGAAGGCCAATGGTAGATACATTGTTTTAGTGTTTCTGACTTTTAATGAACTTATTAACTAAGAATAGATTTTTTTATCGTTAGGTTTACCGACGTTCAAAAATCGAAATGGTTAAGCTTTATATTCTTGAATAGAACGTTTTCTTTTCAAAATCTAGGCTATTGGTTTCTGACATTTTAGACACTTGTTTGAACCCAGTTATTAAAATACAAGTTGACCATTTTCATATTGATCATTTTAGTAGCTACAAGTACTAATTGACAACGTTTGCTGTACAGTAAATTCTAATGTTCCAACAGACTTGTTTAACAAACTAGAACATACTTTGAATGATAACACGCTACATAACCACTTAATTATTATTAAATCATATTGATTTATCCTACTAATCGTAAGCGAAGTTTTAAGATTAGAAATCAAATCTTATAATGATTACCATCTTCTTCCGAAAGCCTCCAGAATAAAGATCTGGTGATGCCAACAAAATATCATTGATTATAGGATGACAGTAGTAGATTGATCGTGGAACACATTTGTCGAAATAATATTCTCACTCCTAAGCGCCAAACATTAGAAAACAGAATAAACACACACAAAAGCACCTCAAGACAACGTTTAAGGTTCAACACGCAGTCATTAGAAAAAACCGTTACAGTAACTCTGAGGCGAGAATCAGAGATTTCATTAGTAGAAAACAGAAACTTTGCTTTCATCTCACCTCAGGCCTCATCTTAACGTAATACCACGTCTTATTAAACCAAACTAAAAGAAACGGCGAATTAAACTTACACCTGACAAACTACTCTAGTAACTAACAGGAAAAAAATACAAAAAAAAATCATCAATTTATTAACAAGCAGTTCACTTACTAGCTTTTTACCACTGAGACTAATCTAATTAAACAAATTGTGAACAGTCGATCATGAGGATTGAAAATCTGACAACAAATCGTAACGCTTATGATTCCGATCCACCACGAGGATATGGTTAGAGATTTGAGTCAGTAGTAAAACCTACGCAGAAAGCGGTACGAGATAATAGCGTGATAACAATTGTCGGATTTGAAAAGATGGTTATAATCAATAGTGTGTAGAAATGCTGGAAAGGAGTCATTACTCCGCTAATGATATCCACGATAGGAACTGACCGGACTAATTAAGGAAAACAGAAAATATATTTAAAAAGTCATATTTTAAAAACTACTGCTTTGGTGCGTTTAATTTATCCTTTTCCCCCGCTTTATAGATTTGGCAACAACTTAACACATCTAACAATGTTTCGCTTTTCATTTATTGTTAGCATAGTTTGAGGACGCAACCGGAAGTATCTCTGTTTCCAAAGTAGTCTATTTTGGGGAGCAGACGGTACTCCTGAGCAACTGCCAAGACGCGCATGCTTCTCTCGCAGGCGTGTGTTTCTCTTGCTGACCGCATAGGGCTTTCCTACTTTGGACATACAGTGCAAAGAAGTGAAACGCTATAGGGTACAAAAAAAATGCAGTAAAAGGTGTGGTCATAGGTGAGTAATATGCACTACTAATTTTCCACTAACTCGGTACTAGTGGCAACTAATGAAATTCATAAAGGAAGTGAACGCAAAAAGGTTGTAAATAGTAAGCTGTACCATAGTTGGGGAGCGTTAAATATAGTCAGAAATATATTCAGATTGTTCTGTACTACAAACAAAAGATTTATTGCTGTTGTTTCCGAAGAGAAAGGTACCATTGTGGCTGTATTGCACTGCCAAACTTGTTTGACTTTCATTATGAAAAAAAAATCGATCGATCTTGTATCTTACACAAATAGTTAAATGAAAAACGACATTAGAAAGCGGTTACGAAACACTCGTTTAGTTTGTAGGAACTCTTTTGTTTTTGTTTTATTTTTCCCTACAAAAATAGTGGAAATTTGTTTGTTTTCTGTGTGTGAAAAGAAAGGTATTGTTATTCCACCCGAAGTCGAAGTATTCTACACTGGCCATACTTGCGTATCAGTCCCATATTGAAAATCGGATTGTACAGAAAAAGACGATTAGAATTTCATTTTCGATTTTTTTTATTTATTGTGTTATCTAATGCTGAATCATGATATTATTACATGAAATATCGATAATACATTTTTGCTATTGCAATATTGCAACAAATGAAATTATTGAAATTTGAAATGAATGGGACTGATATGCGGGTAGCTTGCATATGGGACAAATATGAGTTGATATTTTTTTCACATTTTACTGAACAAACCCTCAACCTTTATTGCAATTTCTGAGAGTATATTGAGGATAGATTGCATTCCTCAAGCTAACTAAATATTGGCGAAAATCAATATGGGACTGATATGCGAGTATGGGCAGTACAGGTATGTAGTGATTATTAGAAAATAGTAAGTAACTATTAGAAAATAGTAAGTAACTTTCAAAATTCTCCGGTTCGTTGAGCGAAAAATATGACGCATGGTTCGATGGTCTGTTGTTCTTAATCGACCAACGGAAGTTCCTAATTGGCCTACCGTTGGACGATTTATTGGACATTCAACGGACCAACTATCCAACATATGGGACCAACGGAGGACTTCCGTTGGACGTTTTTTCTTAGGGTATTTTATAGCACTTTCAATAACTCTTGCTGCTGACATCTTTGAGTCATTGTAAGAATCTTATACTTCATATCACAACCACAAGGTGGCCAAATGTTCTGAAGAAGAATGCAACTGATATCAACTGTGGTAAATAAACGAATCGAGTAACTGGTGATGCTATAAGCAGCTATAAAGGTTCATGTCCTGGTTGACAGCGTCGTTATCTATGTATAATCGAAGTCGGGTCGTATGGCCACCAACTCTACTAGTTTTTATTCAAATTTTGAATGTTTTATACGATTTTGCCATAGTACTCTATATCGATTTAAATCTTTGTTGTATCCGATACGCAGTAATTTTTTGTAGGACCATATAAGACCCTATAACTCCGGAACCGGATGTCACACATACACACACACACACACACACACACACACACACACACACACACACACACACACACACACACACACACACACACACTGTTTCTATTCAAACAAAGCCATATCTGATATATTAGTTTTAAAATCGGATACAGTATCTTTGCTTCAACTCTAAGATGACATTTTACTTTCATGAATGCTGCGCTTAACATTAGCATCCTTTCGGTGAGCTTAGAAGGAATATTATTCCACTCCAAGTCCAGTAAAACACACATTGATCCAATTTTTTAGGACTTTAATCAGGGTATTGCGGCGGTTTTTCCGCTATATCGAGATAAAACTAGTGACTATTATTATTATTTCAAATTACAAATACAAAGTTTAGACACAGAGAACAGACATCCAAGTAGAGATTTCAATTTGTGTAAGTGTTAACCCCTAGATGATTGTGTAAGAAATTCACGATTGTTTTAAAAGCAATAACCGAGTAGCAATGCTCCTGTAGGGGCGCTTCGGACAGCCCAGTAATCTGTTATGGGCTCTTGCGTTCGAGCTTTCATACCTTATGATAAAAAAAGAACCGAAATTTTCTTTTTAAAATTCCCGCGCTTGTCCAATCGGTAAACTTTTATTCTCTCAACGTTGGCAACACTTTTATACAGATTCTGTCAAATTTTGACGCATATCGTAAGATAAGTTTTTGTTTGGCGTCTATACAAAGAAGTTGAAAAATTTTCGTGTGGCAATTTTTATAATGGATGAAAGTTTAGAACAACGTGGGTGCATCAAATTTTGTGTTGCAAATGGATTTAAGCGTTCCGAAACGTTGGAAATGTTAGAAAAGGCCATTGGTGAATCGTGTCTAGGAAAAACACAGGCATACGAGTGGTATAAACGCTTCAAAGGTGGTCGTACAAGCTTGGGTCATGATGAGATCCTTGCCGCCCAACAACATCTGTTACTGAAGAAAAAATTGAATCGGCGAAGCAAATCGTGTTGCAAAATCGTTCTGTACCGATTAGAGAGATTGCTGTGTTGTTAGGCATCTCTTATGGATCAGCCGAACACATTTTAACTGATGTTTTGGGTTTGAAACGCGTCGCTTCTCGGTTGGTGCCAAAAAAACTGAATTTCATTCAAAAACAACGTCGTGTTGATGTGGCCAAAGAGATGATTTTCAACGTAGATAGTGACTCCACATTCATCGGATGCATCATAACTGGTGATGAGGTGTGGATCTATGAATATGACGTCGAAACCGTACAACAATCGACCGAATGGCGCTTCGAAGGCGGAGCCGTTGTTCTAAATTTTCATCCATTATAACAATCGCCACACAAATTTTTTTCAACTTCTTTGTATAGACGCCATACAAAAACAAATCGTACGATATGCGTCAAAATTTGACAGAATGTGTATAAAAGTGTTGCCAACGTTGAGAGAATAAAAGTTTACCGATTGGACAAGCACGGGAATTTTAAAATGAAAATTCCGGTTCTTGTTTGATCATAAGGTACAATGGTAATTTATAATTCATAAGGTCGTGCGCAACAGTGATTTTTAACGGATTTTTACATGTATGCTTTACACAGCTTTTTTGAAAAAAATTGTACCAGCTCTCTGTTCTCTGTGGCTTAGATGTGCGTTTTAGATCGTTATTATGTTGAAGAATAGATCCAAAGCGAAGTCCTGGCATTACATAGTTTTTGTGGAATTTGGCCATTCTGTTTCAACACACAACAGTCGATTCTTAGTGTACAGAATGATTAGTACTATGATCCTACTGACACTAATGCCGTTTTTCATTGAAAAACACTGGTGGCGTGGATTGCTCTGGTTTTGCACTTTCAAGCAGGAGTGCTATTTTTTGACGGTGTTTTATTGTCATTTCTGCTCGAAAATGCAAAATCAGAGTAATCCACGCCACCAGTGTTTTTCAGTGAAAAACGGCATAAGAATCCTAAATCCAGGCTGAAACTCGTATATACGATAACTGGCTTGTAAAACCAGTGCCCTATGAATTGATCCGCCAACCTACTGGAAAGGTGTCAAATGGTGTTGCTTTCCGTTGGAGAATACTAGTACCATCTACCATGTAGTGTAAGTACTGTACTTTTGCTGAGATAATGTGGTAGAAAATGTTTACTATGCATTATTAGACCAATCTAATTTATAGTGTCATTCAAATTTATGGCACCATCACATAACGAGTAATTAGTCCAGTAAGTAGCTTCTTCCAAATGACACACTTTTCTAACACACACACACCTTCGATCTACCGTGTGGTCAATCAATTTGGTGCTGCTCACTCACTTTGACTTAATCGCTGGGGTTAGTTCCGATTACCACCCAACTAATATTATTTCACTTCAACACCCTTCGACACATGTTTTCCCGCACCCCACTGTAACGAGCAGTGACCGTATAAACGATCAAGCGTAAACTCCACCCTCCTTCGCTGCCTTAGCACTGTCTCGGTATGTATGCTTAAACGCTCGCCTGATAATTTGGTTTTATTTATTGCCCTACTCGTTTCCGTCTAAGCTCGCGCCCAGTAGCGGAGTAACCCTGCGTTACTTACCCTTCGACGCCCACAACATCCTTTCGATACTGAACTAAGGTTTTCGCACTAGCTGCAGAGGAAAAAAAAAGTAAAACATTTCCCACCGCCGCTGCCGCACGAGGGTGAAAATCGACGCAGAAGAGATACTTAAAAGTTACTTGCCCTATTACAGAAGTGATGAATTATTTATACGGCGAAGTTCGACCCTCCAAACCGATCAGCCCTCCGCTCACAGACCGGTGGAAAAGTCTGTTAGCAGTGTCGTGGATTTGAACCGACTGAAGACTCAGGGTTGAAACCGAGAGATTGCATTTTCAATGACTAGCTACAAATATGACAAAAAAGTATGCGAAATGGATTGAAAAAAAAATCCAAAGCGTAACTCAAACAGAGAATCTACTCCAATGGTGCCGTGGGCAAAACGAAGGAGCAACTGATCGCCATAGCCACGAAATAGATGAAAACCATGTCGTTAAATATCTTCTAATCGGCCATGGCTATTTGCAGCATTTTTGTAGAAAATGTAGAACTTTGAACTTGGGAACTGAAATAAAAATATACCTCATTTAATTATTATTTGTAGTTGGTTTTTCATCATCCTCCTATATCAGGTAATTTATTGATCCACATGCTAAATTGACTCCCATCAACTGGGGCAGCCATATTGAAACAAGTAGTTTAATGTACGAACAGGTATCCCCCAGAGTCAGAACTATGGAACTTTTAATCAAGAAATACCCATCTCAAAAGCAATTCAACAAATATTGTAATGCTTACAAGGTTCTAGTTTTTCTTAATTCTTGCTTCTTTTTATTTTGCATTCCTGGTCACTGACCGCTGGCTTTTACGTGATTTCAAAATATTGTTTGTTTTTGATAAATATGAATTAAGGGGCAATTTACAATCTCAGAAAAACGGCCATACCAGCAATCACCTTTTTCGCAAGATTATTACCAACCAATTAGCTAAGCAAATTTAGTATTTTTATCGGCAAGATTCGGTGAACCTAACAAGTTTTTAGGTTGATGAAACCATCGGGCAGCAGGAATAATTAAAATATAACTGTATGAATGATTACATTTCAAGTTACGAATAATCATTGATTACAAAATTTTGTTGTACATTAAATTTTCAAATAATTTAGAGGCTGCATCAACATTCGGTGTTTTTTTTTAAATTTTAATCCCGATGGAACAAGCATTGCTTTCATCCCTGTTGTCTCGCCGATTCCTGGCGGACAGGAGCGAGTTAATAAAAGCGCACAGGGGTACACAAAGCTAATAAAACTGTAACAATTAATTTACGTTTGCACTCCTCGAAATGCAAACATATTAAGCTGTTCCTGGCGAAGCACATACCAAAGTGAAGTGGTGTGTTTAAATGGGAAGTTTAGGCGCAAGATCGGTATGAGGGAAATAATTTGTTTGCGGCTTATTGTTTTCGTTTCTTTTTTTATGTTTATGCTCTACCGTAGTTTCAGCAGTTTAACCATCGACGATTAGCAGTTTTGCGCCACGAGCTTCGATCCGCCACGGAATCGTGCAGATATCGTTCTTGAATTATACCTTTTTCTGTCTTCGATTTTACCTTTCTGATTTCGATGATTATGTTTGTTGATTTACATTTGAATTTGAGTTTCAAGTGATATGCCTTACGCCTGTATTACTGTGTGGATAGTGGTGTGCTGAGATTGAATTATCTGTAAATACAAATAAATCATCAATGATTCGTTTCACTTCTAGCAGGATTGATCCATTTAAATCAGGATATATGAAGCCCGGCTTTTCCTCAAGATTGATTGGATAAGCCAGTCAGTTTTCCGAACTCCTTGGGTGAAAAGACCAAGTACTTGTAAGGTCTTTTTATGCGATTTTTTATGCGACTTTTTTAATGCGAATTTTCAGAGTTATGCGGTTTTTTCATGCAAAGTTTCAGAGTTATGCTGGTTTTTTATGCGAATTTTCAGAGTTATGCGGTACGTAAACTCGCATAAAAAAGACTTCAGTGTATATTCCTTCTGTAGAATTTGACCATTTTGTTTCAATTGACTCACTGATAAAATTAATAAATGATTTAAAAAATATTAAATTTTTAAATTTCAATACGAAAAATTTGTCTTAAGATATGTAATTATGTTCCCTTCCAACCATTCACGTATTGTAGGATAGGCACTTTGAAAAAAAATCTTATAAAATTTTTTCTTGTCTTATGCAGATACTTTTTGCAAATATCGGACTACTAGCGATAGAGTATTCTGTGGGTCTTCTCACAAATTGAGTTTCATTGGATTATTGTATAATTATGACTTCCATTTTAGTTTAGTTTTCGATAAAAAAAACACTGCCTCTTCTCAAAAGACAGCTTAGACTAATTTTGGAAAAAACGAGTGTCTTTTTTGACAAAGTCTACATGTCCCGAAAGTTCCATTAAAATCTGATGAGGAAGAAAGTTCCAATCAAATCTTAATTTTCATCTCAATCCGACTTCAAATGCCTCATACAATTTTCCTGAAATTCATTTGGATCTGACTTCCGATTCCGGAATTACATGGAAATTTGCGCAACTTTTTGAAAAACTTCACTCTCAATTTTCTCGGAAATTTCTCAATCGTTTTTCACAAACTAAGAAGCAAATAAAAAGTCTTGAAATTCTTTAAAAAGTTCTCGAAAAGTTCCGGTTCCGGTATTACAGTGCGATTAGTGAACATTTTCAATTTCATGAGTATTTTTTCACAAGTGGTGGTGAAACGAGGTGCTCATTTTTATAGAAAATGCTGCTAAATTCATCTAATTGGCAGATCTTGTTAGTTGGTGAATATATAAAACTACTTTGGAACTACTAGTCTCCGGTTTCCGCTTCTGAAAGACCGATAATAGTGAAGCAATGCTCCAAAAATGAACCCACTTCGATTTCTCATCTACGGCCAAACCGATTATCACGACTCATGATTCAAATTAAAGCTCTCATTGTTTTTAAATATACTATGTAATTTCATCCAGATCCGACTTCCGGTACCGAAATTATAGGGCGATGAGCGTCAAAACATTTAAATCGTCATTCAAAATGACAATGCAAAACTGGTACGCGTCGGTACGTGCGGTATTTGAGAAGAAAACAATATCGGATTTACTCCGTTCACAGCGTGCTTTGTTCAATTTTATACAGCGTGCAAGGTTGCCACATTTAAATCTATATTTTTCAGAAGAAAAACATGTAAATTTGTAAATCTTTTATTCAATTTGTACCTATTTGTTAGTGTTATTACAAAATCATGATAATGATGCTTTTCTATTAAAGTACACTTATTGCCTTTCTCGTATAGGAAGTTTATACAATCACCTGAAAATTTGACTAAGGAAAATTGGCTCGGAGGGCTAAATGTTCTATATCATTCGACACAGTGCATCGAGCTGAGCAAAGTATGTGTGTGAGTATGTGCCAGATAATGTTACTCAGAAGGCTACAATTCTTCTAGATTTGGCTCAAAACTGATTTAATTTGTAGGTTATATTAGTTGCTTACTAAACTCTAAAACGAGACTCACTCAATTTTCTCAGGGATGATTTGATCGATTTCCACAAAACTAGGCTCAAATGAAAAGTCTCATAGGTTGCTGTTTAATTTCATCCGGATCCTACTTCCGGTTTCAGAAATATAGGGTAACGTGTGATCAATCATTCAGTGCGACGATGCAAATTAAAGAAAAATTCTCATAAACTTGACGTAACTGTTTACAAGTTGAAAATGTTTTGTTAGTTCATACAAAAGAAAGTTTTTTATTTTATTCAAGATTGAAAAAAAACAATTTCTTGATTTTTGGAAATATAAGTAATATGAGAAAGATAACATTATACCACAAAGTGAATTAAAAAAGGTTTTTAAACTCACGAATAGTTGTAACGTAATATTGATTCTTCAAAAACGAGCGACACTCCAGTGTTCCATGATGGAAAACTACTAGAAAAAAATAAACCTTTATTTTTCTACTTTCCGATGCCGTATTTGATTTCTCCCTTTCTTGTTTGGTTCCAGTGTAACCGGGGAACAAAATATGTCAGGTTCCTTTGCACAACCCTGTATTTGCAAGATAAACAAATTAAGTGGTGTCAGACCCTGTCAGCTTGAAGGGTAATCAATTTTCAGTTCAGCAATGCCATCACACGGCATCACATTCAACATATCATGTCAATTGTATGGGTGCGCAGTGCTGCTATTTTGGCGCGCACGAATTTGACATATCTCTCCCCTACTTCTATATACGAGACTCGATGCAGACTCGCCTGAGGGCGCCATGCTCGCAAAAAAGAATGTTACCAATAATTTGTCGCGGAAATGTGAGAGCTGGATATCTTGTTAATATGATGTCTTTGGTGTTTAGCTACACTCAAATGGAATGAAAAGTTACAGTTCAATGTACACATTTGACAGTACATAAAGAAACTACCACAACTGTATCTTGAGTTTATCGTTGGTTACATAAAGCATCACAATGGCTAGAGTGGAACAAATCTATCTCCAGTATAAACTTACAGTAATTATGAATATGTGACGAGGCTACTACTGGAGAGTACATCTCCTCTAGATTCAATAATCGTATTTAGAAAAAGTTTATGAAAATTAGTTTCAACAAGACTGAAATCACTTATCCTCGTGAAATGTCTTGTTCTGGCACACTTGCAAATAGTACCAATGCATCTCTCACACACAAAAAGACAATTGTCTGGTCGAGTTTACTAAAAAGTAACTTTCTGAAATTCGGAATGAAAAATATCTGATAATCTGGAGCGAAAAAACGAAGAATTCTTATCTGAAAAAAATCGGAAGCTCCGATTGTTGGTGTGAGTTTTTGTAACGGTAAACGTAAACTATATTTTGACTGTTTCTCACAATCATCATCAATGTTGTAGATAAGTATGTTTTCAAAACTATCCTGCTAGAACAGCAAATGCAAATTGTGTATAATTATTTCTACGAACTTTCTACTTATCTGTTTGGACCTTTTGATTTTTTTTTGCCACTCGACCATTGTGAGCCAGAAAAAAAAATTAAATTTGCAATGACATAATTCTAGTTCAATACAAAACGGTTATTTAAACCACAATCCTTCAGATTTGATATCCTATTTGTTTGATTAGTAAAATTTCATGGTTGAATATGGTACTTTCCAATTATTTAGAACAAACTTTTCTTGTAAAATATTCGAAGCAATGTATTTTTCTCTCATCTATTAAATATTTATCCGGTGAATGTTCAGCTGTTTAAAACCAGGGCTGAATAAATTATGAACTAACCAACCTTTTAAAATTCATACCAAACATACACACATAATATGAAATGTGAAATTTTTATGTGTTCAAACCAAAAAATATTCATTGGGTATGTCGCAAAACATGATGTTCCATATTTTCAATTTTGAACATATTTGAAACAACCAAACAAAAAAACACTGAGCCGATAATGAGTGGGTGGAGAATAGCATTAGACAAACAATTAGACGAATTATTGTCCACGTCTTACTTCTTTCCGAAAATCTCTTCAATCAGACCACATGCCGACTGAGGTTCTTCCCAACAGGCTCCTGCCCGTATCCAGTTCGACTTGGGAATTTGCAACCACTTCTTTTGTTTGTTTTAAAAACGAAAAGAAAACATTTACATACAAAACGGGTGTCGTATCGTGCTGCGGCTCTTGTTGCTTTGGTCCACCGCATCTAGAGTAGGAACGCAAGACGGCTAATGCTACCGGTATTGGTAGGTATACCTGGGAGGACATGTGAAAAGGAAAATATCCGAAATCTCTTACGTATTAATGTATTAAGAAAATCAATACGTTAATTGTTGGGCGATTAACGATCATTAGAGAGGTATTTAGGATGGAAATATTTACCGACAGCTTCGAGAACAAAAAACAAGCAGAACAATGATCACCATCGAGAAGGAGAAAATGGAAGCACCTTAAAACAAATAATCGGAAAACGTGTGAATAACCGGATATTTATGCATATGGATCACTGGAATTTAGTCCAATTCGGAAGCTGCTGCAGAGGGAGCGGCGGAAATCTCTTTCTCTTTGGTTGATTGGGCGATGTGAAGAGTCCTGCTGTGAATTCTGGCGTTGGATCCGTCGTTTCGAAAATCCAAATTGAATGCCTCCTATTTGGCTTTCGGTGGTGTGCTGGTGGATTATCATGCCCTAGCCCTGGAAGGGCTAAGACTCAGTTCAATACCGACGACCGGAGCCTGTTCAATGGCTACCGATGCGTGAACAAGGGCCAATTTCGAGAATGAGAGTAGCGAGTTTTCGAGTATTGTTTCAAGTATCGAATCGAACCGAACCGGGATCGGAGATTAAATCGTCTCCTGCATGCACCTGGCGTACTTGACATTGCTACTGTTGGGATTTCATTTATTAACTTCGTATCGAAGCTGTAATGAGCCACGGCTAGAAGTAACGCAATCACTGGAAATGGAAACTCATTTACAGAACTTCAAGTGTGTTTTCGTATCATTTATATGCTTACCTTGTGAACATTCCACCCGAATAATGATGCATGATTTTATTTCTACATAGAACGAAACTTTTAGAAACATTATTATTTGCTCGTTCAGTTGTCCTGTTTTTTTTTTATTTTTCTGTTAACTATCAGAGCCTTTAAGAAATTTTCTATTTAAAGAACTTTACTGATATTCATTTGATTATATTAAGGGGTGGCAACTAAAATTGTGGAATTTTTTCGAGGCCTGTATGCTTAACAACAAACGAGCTCAGAGAGAAATAAGAGTGTGTATGTGTTAGTTCTCTCTCTCTCTCTCTCTCTCTCTCTCTCTCTCTCTCTCTCCTCTTTCTGCTAGTATTTTCTGTTTTGTTTATGCTTGCTCAGTTTTGCTCAAAATGCCGTCGAAACGAGAAGTATTTCGCGAGCGCGTTGTACAGTTCTACGAACTGCACAGAAATCTCGGCAAAAAGTATACGGTACAACATTTTAAAAGCGAAAATGTTGCGGCTTCGACTCTTTACCATATCCAAAGATCCCCAATAACTGCTCGCAAGAAAATTAGTGGAAGACCAGCCAAAATTATGGACGCAAAAGGACTTCGTTCTCTTTCTCGTGCCTTCAACAACAAGGATTCACTGAGGCAACGGGATGCCCAAAGAAAGTTCAACTGTTCTCACCAGTACATCTGCAAAACATTGAAAAGAGTCGGAATAAAGTGCCGAAAGAAGACACGAACCCCGAAGCACAGATTTCAACGCTGAAGTCCCAATGCTGCTGGTTGATCAAAAATTATTCCGGAAAAGGTTTTGTTTTGGACGACGAAAGTTATTAGCCTCTTTCGAAGACGTAAATTCCCGGAAACGACCGTTACTATTCAATGGACAGTTCTATTGCACCTCCGAACTTGAAATATAAGTTTAAACAGAAGTTCGAACAGAAGGTGATGTTGTATATTTCCATTTCCGAGAAAGGTATTTCTAAGCCATGGTTCAAACTCTCTGGTTTGCAATCAATCAAGATGTGTACCAGCACGAATGTTTGAAGAAAATTTTGATCACGTTTCTTCAAAAACATCATGCTGATGGAGAATACGTGTTTTGGCCGGATAAAACGTCATCACATTACGCCAAAAAACACAATCGTTCCTGAATACCCATTCGATCCCATTTGTACCCAAAAACCACAACACGACAAATCTGCCTCAGTGTCGCTCAATCGAAGATTTCTTCGGGGTTTTGAGCTCCTTGGTGTACAAAAATAACTGGAGAGCCACGAATTGCAAACAGTTCATTGGTAGAATCAAGAGATGCATGCAAAGTTGACATGAAGGCCGTACAACGATCCTGTTCCGACATCAAACGGAAGCTTCGCCGAACATCCGATTACGGACCGTTTTGAAATGTTCACTATTTTTTTTAACAGTGGACAATCTATCATTAATTTCAGATCTTCTTTATATATGTTTGTCTTTTTTTGACAGCTTGAGAAAGAAATTCCAAAATTTTTGTTGCCACCCGTTATATAGAATATAGAACAGTTCGGAATTCATAGACTCGAAGTTGTCATACTTCTTCACAGAAATCATTCGTATATAATACAGAAAACAGGCTACGAGGGACGGTAAAAATAAATGAAGTGCTAATTACTTAAAGTCATATACATATTAGTTTTTGTATAAAGATATGGTATGTATAAGTGCGCCACACCTCTGTGTTAATTTTAGTATGAATCATCAATCGTCATAAGCACAGTTGTTCATTCGTTAGTGACATTGGTAGTTAGATTGTTCATCTTTTTAAAATATGCCTACATTCAGCATTGATTATATACTACCATTATGATATATATTTGAATGGTTTTACTTTCGACTATCGACTGCACGGAAATTCGAAATCTATTAGTAAATCAGGAATCAGAACAAATTAGCTCAAGGGCCCGTTTCCCTGTTCTCGACTTGTCACACAAGCAGATAGAGTACAGAAACATCGCATGGCTAGTACTACAATCCTACTGACACTAAAAATCCTTCCAGGTGGGGGCTCGAACATAAGACAACTAGCATGTAAGCCCAGCGCCCTATGCATTGAACCGCCAACCCGGGTCGATTTGTCGCACACTTATACCTTATAATTAGGAAATTCCACACTAAATGGGAAAACTACAGAATTTTTACCTGTGCAAAATAGTCATAGAAACAACGATTTTTTTTTGTTTCAATTATAGAGGCTTTAACATCTTAGGTCATTCGCCTCTTCGGACCAGAAAAACTTTCTGACCCCATGTGCGGGGTTGGGAATCGAACCCAGGTGGGCTGCGTGAAAGGCATCGACTATCCCATTACGCTATACCCGTCCCCAGAAACAACGATTGTTATAAAAATGCTACAACTAAATGTGATCTAGGCCGGAGTGACTGATGGCGTCTTGCCTTTTTCTGAAGGAAGGTATTAGAATTGCTGGAAAACTTTTGAACGGGGCCTCGGAGACCCATAGTATACCAATTGTCTCAGCTCGATGAGATCGGAGAATGTATGTGAATTTTTTACCACCCAATTTCCTCGGAGATGGCTTAACGGATTTTAACAAACTTAGACTCGTTTGGAAGCTACTATTGGGTAATTGGTCAAGTTCGAAGATCGAATGGCTGTCACTTCTGGTTTTAGGCATATAATGGTATAAGTGACGCAACCGACAAAACGCGTAGTTTTTAATAAGCTTAGGCTCGATTAAAAGCTTCTATTGGATTTTTGTCCAATGGAGATCAAATAGTTGTGAAATCTAGTTCCGAAGACATACTGGAGATGTAATGGTATAAGTAACGCTCGTATCCGTACTGTATTTTACAGTATTGTACTTTATTTTCGACCCAAATACTGCGTACTGTTTTTAACCCTCAAATGTACTGTATTTTTACACTGAAATGTACTGTATTTTTCACACTAAAAATTGATACACAGTTTTAAATCTTCAACTAATTTCGATTTGTGACAATACAAATGACAATACAAATATGAATGTGAATTTTAGTACATGCAAACTACATTTTTTCTTGTTCAGAGCGCGTCACTAAATCGAAATCATCATCAAAAATATCCGCATCTCACGAAATGTTTAATGAATAATTCGCGCATTTTTTTTAGATTTTGTCGAACCTAAAAAAGTCCTTAAAAGGAAATAAAAAAATTGAAATTATTAAAATAAATCATTTGATAATTATTTGCTTTTAACGATTTGCTTAGTCTTAAATTCGTATTGAGCTAGTTTTATATTTGATGAGTATCTAACGAGGAAAACAGATTAAATAAATGATATGCGAATACAACTGTGATTCGAATCCGTAGCTAGCTCCTATCCGGGGAAATCGTTTTGCCAAATTAGCTCTGCATGTGAAACACACTACTTTTGTTTTTTATTCACTTATTTAAGAAAAATGTGTACTGTAAAATGAACTGTTTCTTTTCAAAGTCGATGTACTGTATTTTCTTGATTTTGACGCCAAATGTATTGTTTTTCGTCAAAAAATATACAAACGTTAGGTATAAGTGACGTAAACGCTAAATCGTTCTTCTTATGCCGATGGCTGAACCGATTTTAACAAACTTCGACTTATTTGAGATATACTACTACTGAGTCGTACTATCCAGTTCGAAGACCAAAGCATTATACCAAAGATATAATGGTATAAGTGAAATAACCAACAAACGCGCTTTTTCCGCTTAATTTTCTCGTAGATTACTGAACCGATTTCAACAAGGTTAGGTTAGTTGGGAACTACAATTGGTTTATTAACGTTTGAAGTTCAAATGGCTATCACTTATGGTTCCGGTAATATAATGGTATAAATGACGTAAACGATAAATCTCATTACAGTTCAATTTCCTGGGATATGAATTAACTGATTTCAATAATTTTGAGCACGTTCGTGATAAATATTTGGTTGTGAATCGAATTCGAAGATCATATGGCTGACACTTCAATATACTAGGAGATATAATCGTACAAGTGACGTAATCGACAAATAAGTTTTTGTATCCGCATAATTTTTTTTATTTTTTGCTTCGATTATAGAGATTTTATTCTTAATGTCATTCGCCTCTTGAGACCAGAAAAATCTTCTGACCCCATGTACAAGAATAGTCTTTGACACTAGTGTTTTTCAACTATACTCAACCCACCTAGTGGTGTGATAATACCTTTCTCTTGTCATTGATACAGTCTCATTAAAAAGTTTTTTGACTTTTTTACAACAATTCATTAGAAAAGTTTCCAAAGCAAGCTTACGTCACAAATTCGCTGCCGTCACATATTCACTGTTGCATTTTCATATTTCAAATATACACAGCAAAAAATTTTGAAAATTACAGCTGACACAAATTGACATATGACTCAATTCATGAGAACGTAATCCGTAAAAAACTGAATTTTTCAAGAATGATTCAAATATTTGTCTAACACACTCAGCTTTTCAAGCAGGCGTGTACATTTACATGTTTCAGCACTTAAGGCCATCGTCCAAGTACCATGCGCGCGGGTAGTTTTAGGAAATTTTCGATGGAAATTTTGAAAAATTTACCAAAACCAAAAACATACAGACCTTTGAAGTACATTTATCTATCTACAGGGTGAAAATGGCTGGAAAATTCGGAGGATTTTCCGAGTCTTATCAAAAATAGCTCTGAAAAATGAGTGTTTTTGTGATCTTTCACAATTATCTGGAAAAATAAAGCGATGACATAAACTTCTTTTTTCGAATAAACTTTATTATGGATACACAGATTACATTCGGACACATTTTTGGAAAACCTTTTCACGCTTTTCATAGAAAATCCACGAATTTAAAAAATTTCCACGAAATCGGTTATATGAAATTCGTAGATTTTCCATGAAAAGCGTGTAAAGGTTCCTAAATTTCTGTTTGAGCTGTTAGTAGAATGTTGTCACTAATAGTACTGTTGTTGTACCGTTGAATTCCACTATGTTATATCACGTCATTACACTCCCACAAAGTCACTATTTTCACAGTCACTATTTTTCCGAAAGTGTATCAAACGTTATAATACAGATACGTATTTCGGAATGCTATTTGCATCCTTCTTCAGTGTATCGGTTTTATAAGTTTATTCCTAAAAGGTTTTCCAAAAATGTTTTCGAATGTGATCCTTGTTGCCAGCATGAGGTTTATTTAAAAAAAAAAATTTCATTCCATCGAATTATTTTTTCAAATAATTATGAAAAATTACAAAAAAAGCTCATTTTTTCTGCGCTATTTTTGATAAGACTCGGAAAATCCTCCGAATTTTCCAGTCATTTTCACCCTGTAGATAGATAAAAGTATTTCAAAGGTCTGTATGTTTTTGGTTTTGTCAAATTTTTCGAAATTTCCATCGAAAATTTCCTAAAACCACCCGCGCGCATGGTACTTGGACGATGGCCTTAAAATTATAAAATTATTATGCATTAAATATGTGTTATATCAGCATTAAATATGTGTTATATCATTAAATAACACTATTAAATATGTGTTATATCATTAAATAGCATAATATGCATTAAATATGTGTTATATCAGCTGTATAAATGAGTTATTTTTGACGCTCGAATATGCCGGTCACAGAAGATGTAAGTTCACACGTTTTTTTTTAGGTATACATCAGTCATCATTTTTATGTTTAGCTTACTTCGATTCTGTCAGTCACACACTATTTAACCCTCATTTTAGCCTTCATTTTGCGTAGTTTTTAACGCAACAGTGCGCTCAGTTTCAAATACCCGTAAAAGAACTCATGTTCCGGACTCAGGACTCCAATGTGCGGGCAAACGATGCTGTCTAGAATAGTAAAGACGCATAGTATTTCTTCATAATAAGCATACTAAGCATTTGACATAAATGTTAATATTTTTTTTACAACCAGTCTCTTATACACTACATATCTTCTCATCTCTACTCTGTCGTTAAAATAGGTTTGTTTATTTGTCATGTGATCATAAGCATGAAACATAAATTGTTTTATAGATACCAATAAACCAGAACTTCACAGGTTCTGAAAACATCCACTTTAGAATTCAATCTTACTTGAATTCGGCGTGAGCTTTCTCGTTGCTTGGAAGTACAGGTGGAAATTTTGGAAACTTGAAAATATAAAAGAAAAAAAGTTCTGCGAGAACTCGTTACTTGAAATATTCCAGAAACATTTGACAACTTGAAAACACGGTTTCTTTTAGTAAACTTTCTCGCTGCTCAACAGTAATCACGACGATCAGTTGTTTCGTGTGAACTCTCAAAAGTTAGTCGTTTCTTAAAGGTAGTTGGAACATTATTCTTGAACCTTGTAAGGTGCTTAAGCCAAATCGTTTCTACACATCCGAACTTTTGGAGTCTTGCGAATTCGCACTAAAATCGGAACTATTTCAACTAATTTGAGTTCTTTCTTGAGAACTCAAACATATGTCACCAGATTCGTATTCTCTCGTAAGAATCCAAACATAAATCCATTCGATTCATGACGCAATTTGTCATTTGTCATTTGTGAAAGAACTACGGTACCGCAAAGTGCGGGTAAACGATGCTGTCATGAATAGTCAAGACGCAAAGTTTATCTTCATCATAAGCATACTAAGCATTTTACATAAACGCTTATAACATTGCATTTCTTCTCAAAAGTGCAAAACTGGTTTTTACCACTGGTAATTAGCACAATTGTTGATAATCATTGGCAATACTTTCCAATGTCGAGCATAAGGACAAATAAACATGAGTTATAACATGCAGAAGGACTTGGAATACGTACCATATCATCTATATTTAAAACTGACATGTTGAAATTAACGATTATATATTAATGAAATCTCCCAATAGCAAGCGATGGAAACAAGAACATCCAAAATCTCCGAATTCTTTTCTACGAAGCTTATCAAGTAATTGATGAAAGCGATAAAATTAGTGGAATGTTACCTTTTTTTTCTAAGATTTCCTATTTGACCCAAGCACCAAAGTTTTCTATAGCTCATATTGACACTCAAATGAACTGCTTCAATCACGTATCAACACACAAAAAACAATATATTTTTTATGCTTATTATGTACCTAAAGCCAATACCAATGGATGCTCACATGTTTTGTAAGTGCCTGAGAAAAACAAACATACGAGAATTACATGCATTTAGTTTCTGTCGCACATTTTACCTTCATCACAAATTTGCGCCTCTACGTTCGGTAGCGAGCTTGTTTGATTTTCTTTTATCCCTTTTCCATATCCAACGCCAATTATATTTCTAAGAGTAGGTTCGAGTATCTGCCCAGCTAAGAATGATCATATTAATCCGCCTGACCTTCGAACTGAAAGAAGAAGTTCCTACATCGAAAAGCATTTCACGATTGCCAATGTAGCGTGAATCCTGGTGCGTCAATGAAGACTGCTGTAAATTATGTTTCACAACCTCATTTCGGGATTAATCCATATAGATCCGGAAACTTATGAAACTTATCGTAAGCGGATTTTCAAAGGAAGTTTGTTTCATGGCGATGGCAGTAGATGAATAGGGACGTGATTGTACATGGAGTGATAAGCAGCTAGATACTTTAGGTTTTGTCCTAAAAATAGATAGTGACACCCTAATTTAAAAGGCAAATAGCAACCCACGGTTCCTGTTAATTTCTAATCGCGAACTCCGTATCTCGTCCGTATCGGAGATTGAAACATCCAATTTCACAAATTGAAAAGTGTCACCTTTCCCGGTGCTGCTTCTTGTTTGCGACCGCACGGCTATTCACAGTAGATCACCTACAGGACAAAAGCGACCGAAACTCAAGTGGCAGTAGAAGTAGGTAAACTTGTTCATATCCGGATTGAAAAGGTTGGGGATAGCACCCAAGTCAGACCAGAGACACGTTAGGCATATGAAACACGAATGTTCACCGGCAGACATTTGTTTAACTAGTGAGATTGAAAAAATGGCTGTTCGACACACGCCATTCAATTCAATTGCCACCCGAACCAAACGGCCCAAACCAAACCCGTCGAACCGGTGGCTGGTGCTGAACGACGTCTGCCGTCTTTTTCATCACTTTGTATGAATACCGATGGAGCATGAAAATTGCATAGATCTATTTGAAATTCATAGCTCGCTCTTTTTTTCGCACTTAGCTCGTCGGTTATCGCTTCCAGCGTTGCCACGGTTTGTTCCAAGTACCGGAAGTTGCCAGAATTCTGTTCTGGTGCACGTATAGGGAAGCCAATACATTTGAATTGTTTTATGTTTGAAAACATGAGAAAATTTTGCTCTAAATTAATAAGCACGAAATGAAAACTTGATGGAGCATTAAAACGCAATGTTTTGAGAGTTTCCGACGAATTTAGATTTATTAAGTTGCCGAATGTTCAAAATCCTGTTAAAAAAGGCTTCCTATGAGCATTACCATCTGACAGCACTGCGAACTACAAGCAAATGAATAATACGGACCCTGGTAAAAGAGTTATTCCGTGGTGACACAAGAACCGTCGCTTCCCTTTGTCCGTCCGAGCCCGGCAGAGTGTTGGAAAAATCAATTTCCATTTAGCAAACAGAATAGAAGTTCACACTTTTTCACGCTCTGATTCCATCTCACTCTCGTACTTGCACTGTGCGCACACACACGGCAAGCCAAGTATTTACTCCATCGTCTGGATGACGGAACGCCATATGGCAGCTGGTCCCGGCTCATCTCGCAGCCTTGTCACTCACTTGACAAAGTGCCAGGATCTCTTAGCACATCTGGTGCACTTTTCAGTGAATCCGTCAATGTGTCGCCGTGTGTCCATGATAGTCGGGTACGGGATTCAGCTGAAGGGCATACATGCGGCTCCTACTGGAATGCTATCATGGCGAAGACGAAGATAACACACAGCAACCAGACGACAAACATTCAAGGTGAATGATGGACCAAAATGGAAGGTCGCGTACTTTTGTAAATCTTACTCACTGAGCTCGTCATTAGTCTTTGGTTCGATTTTTGATAATTTTAATGAATTTAAAGTTTTTAATATGCTCACAAGAACTACGGTCATGCATGAAATATCTTATGTTTAAATTAGCATTTATGTTCCACGTAGAAATTTGTTGATGTGAAGTTTTTTGAATGCTTAACCATTGAAATCTGAATAAAAAGTGTTCGTGAGCGATTTACAGCCAGTTACCATAAATATAGCAACCCCTTGAAAATAACAAATACTATCTATTCGTGCAACACTGTTTGAGTTGCTATGAACTATAGTTACCAAGAAGCCCGAGAAAAAATATACAAACAGTTTAAAATAGTTGTGGAATAATTCCACTTATTTGAAATTGTGTGCCCTTTTCTCTTATTCACCGAATTGCGGAGAGAAAAAACTAATGTGCATCATCAATGCAAACTATGAGAAAGGTGAGTGCTTAAATTTTATTTTTGTGTTTTCTGAGATATGAAAAATAGAAGTTATTTGTATGTAAACATATCATTATTATGTTTCAAAATAGTATTTTTTCATTCATTCAACAAACAGATTTCTATTATTTGCAGTTAACATTCTTCTGCCGCTTTCGAGAATGCCCCTGATGTTGAACATGGAAAAACAAATACAGCAGTATAACATATTTATAATATTCAATATATATATTTGATGTACATACAGAAGCAATTGAAAAATGACATATCCACGGAATACCAAACGAATTTGAGAATAAATTGAAATGAAAAACGTGTTCGATTTCACGAAGACGCTAGTATTATTACAACATTTGGAGATATTCTTGAATTATTTACAAAATATATTTTTTACCTGTAGACTCTAACAATTTTTGCTTTGATTTTATTATTTTCATTCTGGTATTATCATAGTAAGACATACGATGTTTTCAAAATTATTTTATATTTATTTCTGTTTGTACGTTATTCTCCTAAGAGTAAACTTCTTTCAAGAAAACATTGTTTATCGATAGTCACATGAACCAATTGTTCTGAGTTCCAAATCCGTCGGAATATACCATCCCCAAACACAGTAGTGCCCTATAGGCGTACCCATCTTTCAGTACCACAATACAATTTTCTAGTTACGAATGTGATTTGATTACGGTTAGTTACGAATGTCTATTGATTAGCCTTCCTCTCCGTGACTGCGATGAAATTTTTTCAGTTCTATGAATAGAAAGATACAACTTCAATCAAAGTTTAGCAAAAATGACTCAAAACTCTCTAAAAGAATAAATGTAATACCTGCCAGCGGGCCAGCTGTACTCAGTGTTTCCGTTTTAGATGAGAATCTCTTGCTTTTGTTTACATTACTCAAGTTTAGTAACCAAGGCTACTGGTAACTGTTTTTCAAAATCAATAATTTACCAACTTCTGTTTCCAATTTCAACATTTTTCAGACGATTTCGTTTCGACATTATCAGTTACTGAGGGTTATTGACTGATTTAATTTTACCGGTTGTCTAGAGTAATTAAAATACGTACTCACAACCCAACAATCATTCAATCTTCTGATATCTTCAATATAACTTGCCGTATTTTATCTCACTTGGTTCAGCTCGTATTCATACGTTTGCGCACTTTGAAGTAAGACTACGCCAATTCTATATTACAAAACAAAATTGCAAAATGCAAATCAATCAAAAATTACTGTACGAATTTATACAATTTTTTTATATATTATCTGCTTCGACTTCCCCTATAATATAGCATATAAATTATAAAGAAATCCATTTGGAAAATGGAGAAAAATTAGAAAACTGTTTTTGTAAAGAATTGGAAATCTTCCACTGAATGCATGCTAGATCTTCGATCGTTTATTTATTTAATCGTCAAACAAATGTAGACTACAGACAAAAAAAAAGTTACAATGGTTGCTATGCAGCAGTATTCCAAAATTGGCCCGACGTAAGTTGTATATAATAATTTTATTGTGTGAGGGTCCTGAAAATTATGACTGAAACATTTAATGAAACCTAACATACTATTTGCTCTATTGACAAGTGTATTATATTACTCCGCGAAAGTAAGTTTTGAGTCGTCTAGGTCTCTAATAATTTTACATTTTTCTACAGGTTGGTTTCCTAAATAACTGTTATAGAAGGAGACATGATTTTTCTACGTTACTGAACTACATTTCTTAACGTTTAGTTGGAGTAAGCTTTTATTGCACCAAATGTTGAATTCGTTAATTTCATGTTGGAATACTTCACCATCTACAGCATTTTTTATTTCCATAAAAAGAGCTTCATGTCGTCTGCAAATACAAGTACTTTTAGATGTTTGAGTAAGAAGAAAATGTCCTTTACGCACAAGATAAAAAGAGAGGGGCCTAAATGTGAACCTTGGGGAACATCTGAAGGGACATTTATTGATTTGGAGTATGTGTTTTAATAGCGTACAATTTGTTTACGTTTTGTGAAATATGATTCAAGCCATTCCAAAGGTTTTTGTTCAATGCCATATTTTTTAAATTTTGAATAGTAATAATGTTATGTCAATTCTGTCGATAGCTTTGCTGAAGTCAGTATAGAGAGTTTCTACATAATTTATATTGTCCATAGCTTCCAAAGTGAATGTAATGAATTCCAAGAGATTTGTTGATGTAGAACGACCTTTGAAAAAGCCATGTTGTTTTGGAGTTATGTAATTTTTTACTTGTTGAAATATTTGTCCATTGATAATTTTTTCAAATAATTTTGGAATGCACGAGATAATGCCAATTCCTCGATAATTACGTATGTCTGATTTTGAGCCTGATTTAAAGACCGGTACTAAGAAGAAGGATTTCCATGTTTCTGGAAATATTTCTGTTCTTAGGATAAGTTAAAGAAATGGTGTAATGGTGTTGTGAGTTCAGTAGCTAATTGTTTCAAAAATATTGGTGCTATTCCGTCAGGTCCAGGTCCCTTTGCTGCGTTGAGGTTTTCAAGTGCAGTGAATATTTTTTTGCTTTGATGATTGATTGACACTGATGTCATTAGAAAGCACCGGTATAAAGGAAAAGTAGTCACGTTCACGATCTGCCTCGGCATATGATGTATATATTTCTTGGAAAAAAATTGCAAATAAATTGGAAATTTAGGTGCTATTAGTTCCAACAGTTCCGTCGAGGTTCATCTGGGAAGGAAGGTTGTTATTCTTCAGTTTTGTTTTAACAAAGCTAAAAAAAAATTTTAGGATGCTCTTTGATTTCGCTTTCAACTTTAAGATTTTATTCTTCGTGTGCCGAGTTGATTGCTATTTTCAGGTCATTGCAAATGTCGAGGTAGTTTTGTAGATTGATAACACTTTTATCTTTTCTATATGTCTTATGTGCTTTCTGCTTTCAATTTTTCAGGTTTTTCAATTGCGGGTTGAAAACAGGCAATTTGCTATTGTGACTTCTTCTTCTTCTTTTTACTGGTACAATTTTCAAAATTAAGTTATTAATAAATAGATAGAATTTTTCCACTTCTTCATTGACATTTCCTTTTATACTCAAAATATGTTGCCAGTTTAATGTACTTAGTCTACGTTTCGCGTCTTAGAAATTTGTTTTGTGGTATTCCGGTACTTCCTCGTATTCTATTTCGTTAGGGAGAGACATATTATGCATGAAGATGGAGTAAGCAATTGCTGTGTGAAATGCTTCATTTTTCCAGAGTGGATTTGGTGAGGCGTTCACACAGAATTCTTCGGTACAGATTGTTAGGCGCGTATCGAGTTACGTAATGTTTGCCCTCTGAAGAGCATAATATGAATACAAGATTATTAATAAAATCGTTCGGTGCGTAACGAGTTGTTTTGTGTAGAATATTTACTGAGTCTACTTGATCCATGTGCTTCGCTATTTCGAGCCACATGCTTAATTGACTATGGGCGCCGAATGAAAAGCATTCTTGATTCTGAGAAAAGTCCTGTATGGACTCCGCAAACAGAATTTTACTATATATTAGAAAGGATTTTTGCGTGGACAGGTTCTTCACTAACTCATAATGTTCTGAAAAGTTAATCTTCAATTTCCAGCGTTGATCCATGGTTGCAATTTTCACTGTCGTAAAGCATTAACATATCAATCATGTCACCACAACAGGATTGAGGTGTATAAGTGACAAAATCAAATTATCACCATAATATCAAACGTTAAATCTGCCTCACTTTCTACGTAATTGAAACTCCCATTGAATCGATGAATTACTTTAAAAAATCATATTTTTGCGTTTGTTTGTTAATCAATTTCACTTTGTTTATCACGATTAAATTCTAATATCCACTGTCATGCCACTACACTTTTGCTAAGGAGTAATACTCATAATACAAGAGAGACGAAGTTCTTCGGGACAGCTAGTAGATTATGGATCGTAAAATCGTAAGATAACTAATTGCTAACCAGATTCCTGTGAGTCTATGATAATATTTGGTCAATAGAACGGTGTGAACTGGGTGCTATCGCCTTTCCGTTAGTAGCAAAATGAGACGGTGCGACATTCAGACCTGGTGTAATATAAAACATTTTTTGAAAATTTCCAAGTGTCAAAGAGTTGACGTTTTTCTAAGACAAAACAAAAAAACGAATAACTTTGAAAATTCGCGTTAAAAAACATTAGCTAAATATGCGTAGATTGCTTGTCATTTGCAAGGAATCGGCAGTCTTCATGCGATGTTTGAATCCATTTGATGCAAACATTGCATTAAGGCGGGTCGAAAAAACAGTGACTTTGCAACACGATTTGCGAAATGGACCATCTTAATTCGATTGAGCTCTCTAGGTCCTAGACTAAAGTTATTTATTAAGTTATAAACCAAACACCTAAAAACGTCTTTTTCTGTAAACCGCTGCCAGACAGTGGAGCTTGGGTTAGGTTAAACACACACATACACACGCACACCGGACTACGTAAATGTATTCTATTTACTATATTTTTTAATTCGGCTTTTTTCGTTTTTCTTTTGTTTCCGGTGCGTAGACCCTTCATGAAGCACTGTTTTAATTCACCTAGTGGTGTGATGATGCCTTTCTCATATGACTCATGATTTCATAATTGAAAAAACTGATCAAAATAGTGTATTCGACATTTTGAATGATGATTTTGCACTGATAGTATGAGGGTTAGCTATCGTATGTTTAAAATTATCCGGAGTTCGATCCTGCGAATCCCGAAATACTGATTCTGAATGATGAAATTAGTAGACTTGGTTTCCAAAATGAAAATGTGATTTTCAATTTGATTATCCCAATCCAGATGCATGGATTATTGAAATAATCTTAGATTTCATTGCAAAATGTGGAAAAAAATGTAATCATAAAGATTGCATAAACAAAATGTTTGTTCACGGCTACTGCATTTTTTTCTTATTGAAGTACATAAAACTTAATTTACGCGTACTCTCCTACGTCTTTTCTCGGGTACAGTGAAAGTGATTTAAATTTCAAAGCTGCCTCCTTGCACAAACCGAACCCGAAAACTGCTCATTATTTTGCTTCCTAGAAAGCAGCACAGTACCGCGGCCGGAAGGTACGTATTATTCAGGTTTATTTACTTATATCGAGTTTGTACACTGCTGCACGTACATACGAGGTGAACTATACAGCCCGCTCGACGACGGAACTCAATGTTCCAACTTCCAACGCGATGCGGCAAAGGGAAAAAGGTACGTCACCACGTACAAAAGCGAGACTGACGAGATCAATTATCTTGGGCAAATATTTACCAAAGCTGTTTTTCACCAGTTTGCCAGTCCGTCGCTCGGGGTTCAGTCGTAGCGCAATTTCCGCTTCTTGTTGGGTTGTGGGTTTGGGAAATTCGTGATGCCCTGGAAGGCATTCTCATCATCGTATACGTATAGAATTGCTGCTCGCTCGAGTGGAGCTAGGACGAGGGAGTGTTTGTTTGGATGCGATGCGCATGAGTATCTCTTTTCCCTGCTTTTTGTGTTCAGTTTTGCTGGTCCATGTCGGTGAAAATTTACTCTGGTCTAGGATAGTCTGGTCCAACCTGGACGCATCAGGCACCAACCCGGTAAAAAGGTAGATTCTCTACTGGGCTGCCGTTTCGTGGCGGTAACATGGCAATTTTTTGAGTGCCCTACCGACAGAGAAGAGAAAAGGCACACCCAAACAAGCATCGTACATACAATCGTTATCCTTTTGCCAACTCTCCACGAGCGATCTAGTCACTGGGTGAGGCATTCACAGACGTTCATTTCCACTCTTTTTGCCTGACCTGGCTTTTGCTGTGATCCCACTCGAAAAAGGGTTGAAGATGTGCCCAGAAAGTATTCGGAGAAGAAGTAGTGTACCCACTTTATGGTTGACTATTGTAGCTTGTGCTACTGCCTTTCTATTCGATGCGACATTTTGTGCTGCTTCTGGCAGCATGTGTATTTGTGCCCTTCAGTGACACTGACACAGATGTGGGTTTTGCCGGTTCAAAGAATTGCGACATTTCGAGGGTCTTCATTTGGTTTGGTTTGCTGAAGGTTCGATAGACATAAAAACTATCAGTCAGAGGAGATTGTTTGACTATGAGCTTACGGTTACGGGGTTTCACCACATCCGTCATACGGCTCATGAAACTAGATCAAGCGACAAATTATTTGCCTATCGGATTTGAACATGTTTTATCACCCTTGATTGTTGAACAGCAAGGACGATAATTTTACGGTTGCTAAAACGAATATAAAGTAACATGCAACTTTTTAAAGAATGAAAATAGGATGGTTTACCAAAAAACGTTTACATGATACATTACATTAGGTATTATCTAATAATATTGGAAGTACAAATTAGTTCTGTCCATTTTCAAAAGATGGCTCTGGCTGTTATGAATATTGAACAGTAACAGCTGATGTCAATAATTTCCAACTAGCAATAATCGCAGCTCGGTTGAACCTCATTGGTTACGATATCGCCACTGCGCAGAGCTGCTTATGTCGATAGTTTCAAGAGATTAGACATCTGTAATTAATATTCAGTTTATACTGCCTCGGGTTTTTCAAACCTTCATTTTCACTATATTAATTATGACCATTTTAGTGTTAGCTCCGCTGCATTTCGGGAAGTTTTAGTTATCTGTTTTGATTTGAAGAAAGGTGCAGTTGAAGCTAAATACTGAAAATTATGAAGAGAATTTTTTCGACATTTCAAGAATGAAGATTTCAGCTTTGAAGACAGACTTCACACTGGACAACCAAATAAATTCGAAGACACACAGTTGGAGGCATTTCTCAATGAAGATGAGAGCAAAACGCAAGAGGAGCTTGCAGAACCGTTGGAAGTGACTCAACAAGCAGTTTCTATATGATGAAAATCCATGGGAATGATTCTAAAGCAAGGCAGTTGGGTGCCTTATAAACGAGAGTCATTGAAATGCGATTTTTCACTTGCGAGCAGTTGATTCAAAGGAAATAAAGAAAGGGTTTTTACATCGAATAGTTACTGAGGATGAAAAATCAATATTTTATTTTTTTTTTTACCTAGTGGTGTGATAATCCCTTTCTCTTCTTTCATAACAGTCTCATGGAAATATGTTCCATACTTTTATTAAATAATTTTGGATACTAATTTTGACACCAATTGATTCAGATTGATTCGAGTAGTTCACAAAAGCATGCTTCAGTGTTTATGTCACACAGTCAGCATCATTTTTCCAAACTAGTGCTTGACATTTGCGTTGCCTATTTGTATGAGAACAGTGATGCTAATCTAAAAAAAGCCTTCTTAGTCCACTTAGTGGAATTTTCATATATCTTGAAAAATCACCATAGGGGGGAGTACATGAAATTTTCGAAAGCGAATAAAAATGTTTGATGCCAAAAGGCTTAGAATTGCATGAAATGTCGAGATTTAGTGTCATTTCGAAAAAAAATTTTTTTGAAAGAGTCGACTTTTTGGGACTTAGAAAAAATATGAAATTAGTCCCAGAAAGTTGATTTTTTCAAAAAAAAATTTTTTTGAGATGACACTACATTTCGATGTTTCATGCAGTTTTAAGAGTTTCGGCATCAAACAAATTTTCGATTTTGGGAATTTCATGTACTATGGTGCTTTTCCAAGATCGAAAATTGTCACACCTTTACCACCGGGCAGCACCCCTTACGCATGTCCGATTTAGCTCAAATTTTGCATGAAGGCTTTTTTCGATCAATGGCCCGACAGTAGCTTTCAAACGAGCTCAAGTTTGTTGAAATCAGTTCAGCCATCTCTGAGAAAATTGAGCGCGTTCAAAAATCTTCGAAAAGTGCACACATACACACACACACACACACACACACACACACACACACACACACACACACACACACACACACACACACACACACACACACACACACACACACACACACACACACACACACACACACACACACACACACACACACACACACACACACACACACACACACACACACACACACACACACACACAGACAAACAGACATTTGCCGATCTCGTCGAATGGTATATAACACTATGGGTCTCCGAGGCTCCGTTCGAACGTCGGTTTTTCCAGCAATTCTAATACCTTTCTATAGAGGAAGCAAAAAGCCTTCTTAGTCTACTTAGTGGAATTTTCATATATCTTGAAAAATCACCATAGGGGGAGTACATGAAGTTTTCGAAAGCGAATAAAAATTTTTGATGCCAAAAGGCTTAGAATTGCATGAAATGTCGAGATTTAGTGTCATTTCGAAAAAAAAATTTTTTGAAAAAGTGGACTTTTTGGAACTGCAGTTTTAAGAGTTTCGGCATCAAAAAAAATTTTCGATTTTGGAAATTTCATGTACTCCCCCCTATGGTGCTTTTTCAAGATCGAAAATTGTCAAACCTTTACCACCGGGCAGCATTCTTTACGTATGTCCGATTTAGCTCAAATTTTGCACGAAGGCTTTTTTCGAGGTGCTTAAACTTTTGAGCACTAGAGCTTAACGAAAATAGAAGTGATCCCAAAATTTTGGCACCCTTATATATATATATATATATATATATATATATATATATATATATATATATATATATATATATATATATATATATATATATATATATATATATATATATAAGAGCGGTAAAAATCAATGTGTTTTGTCTCTTACATCACTTATACCATCATATATCTGGAACCAAACGTCACAACCATTTGATCTTCGAACTTGATCAATGGCCCGACAGTAGCTTTCAAACGAGTCCAAGTTTGTTAAAATCGGTTCAGCCATCTCTGAGAAAATTGAGCGCGTTCAAAAATCATCGGAAAGTGCACACATACACACACACACACACACACACATTTTCCGATCTCGTCGAACTGAGTCGAATGGTATGTAACACTATGGGTCTCCGAGGCTCCGTTCGAAAGTCGGTTTTTCCAGCAATTCTAATACCTTTCTATAGAGAAAGACAAAAATACTACCCTATGCCCGGTCAACTGTTGTCGTCGACCTCAACATCTACACCATAGCCGAACATTCATGGTTCGAAGGTCATGTTGTGCATCTTGTGGGACCAAAAGGGTGTTGTGTACTATGAGCTACTACAACCAGAAAGGTCGGAATACAAGCAAAGATATGAAAGTTCGACCTCATCTCGAAAAAGTCGTGACAAAATATTTGGAAACTCTCAAGTGGGACATTTTGCCGCACCCGCCGTATTTTCCTGACATTGCTCCCTCTGATTACTGGTAGTTCCGACAGATGCAGCACGATCTGGCAGGTTATCGATTTACTTCTTTCGAAGAAATCAAAAATTGGCTTAAAACTTGGATCACCTTTATTTCTACATGGAGTTCGAAGAGGTGGGAAAAAGTAATAACTAGCGATAAACGACACTTTGATTAATCTTCAAATTCTTTTTGTTTTCGCCCACGGAAACTTACCAACAGCATGCGGGCCACCCGCCGGGTATTCGTAACCTGGGGGTGTTTCCCGCGGACCCACACGGACCGAAGAATGCGGCCAACATGAACATTCACCAACGCCATATGGAAGACTCTCATGAAATATTCAATTCACCGGCCACTGCCGATCACCAGCTGAAGGCTGGATCTGCCAAAGTCAACCATTGCGACCCAAATATGACATTACTCAATGATACAACCCTAGTTTTAAGTTAGTCGTAAATTAAAATTAGTAAAAGCCCTTGGCATCTTAGAGCTTAAGCAGTGTGCCTTAAACATTATATTCTTGAATAAAAAAAAAAAATTCTTTTTGTTTTGAAATAAATGCATGTTTGACCCCAAAGAAATGGATTGAATTAATGTGTACTCTCGATATATGTAGAGAAAGATCATAGTTGGATGTAAATCGTAACATGTCTTCAAATTTAACGTATTGAAATGTTAACCGCAACGAGCTAAACATATATAGATTTCTTTGCGTATACTTTTCGACCGGTTATTACACACGGAAATTTTATGTGGCGATCAATTGCACGGTAAGACAAGATCTCGATCATGTTAAACTGTTAAACTGAGCACAAAAATTGGACTTCGGTGAAAACATCAAAAGTGTAGATTGAACGGAAGTCAATCTTCAATAAACAGAACGATATCAAAATGTCAACAGTCCTACATGCTACAGTAAAGCTGATATAAAACCACTGAAGACAAAATATACAACTGTAATAGTGCAGAGGATGATTGCTTGATTTCTGCACTACCAATGTTATTTATACTGTGATTATGAAGTAAAAACGTGACTCAAGTCCATTACGACGACGAAATGTTTAGAGACATTTAGTCGAACGTGCTACGTTTTTTACTTTCTGTTAAAAATATTGGTACTATATCGTTCCTTCATTCAGTAATAGCCGTTCAACCGAGAAGGTTGTGTATAGAAGCGTACAGTTTAATAACGCTGGTTGGTTTACACGCGTTAAATACGACAACGGTTGAACTACAGGTAGAGACCTGTTGGCAGCAGCCGTTAAAACGTATAGTCGTGCTGCATAAGAGAGCCCTAGTGCTGGGCCAAGCTGGTGAAGGAAACAACAAAGGGCGTTTCCCAAACTCTACCCAGGCCGCAATATACAGCCACAAGTGCTGAGCAGGAGAGTGCAAAGGCACATTGAAGAAGAAGAGTGCAAAGGCACACAGAAGCAGGAGAGTGCAAAGGCACACCGGTGCGAAGGCACTTCGGTGCAGAAGCATATCGGTGCGGAGCACTAGGAAGAAGGAGACAAGACAACTCGGTCTTTCCACTGCCATACAACACGCAGGTATACACCGGTGACCTGCGCTGGTTACAGCTGGCGAAGACGAAAGCAAATCGGAATTCGAGTGGTGCTGGATGTCAGGTAGCAGTAGCATCACATCATATTCTATCGCTACAGTGAGCTTCAGCATTGTATCAACGTCCAGATACATCCAACAAGAACATCTAGAGCAACGAGGATCTACACGGCAGTGCAACGGAGATAGACAACAATTTCAAGGTAGAAGTTTTTTCTTTTCCTTTTGATTGAGTACTGTGTAGTGTTGGTTTCAAATTTTATTTTAAAGTTTAGTTAAAAATTTTAATGTAATGGATGAATCCATGGACGTAAATCCTAGCATGAATCCGATACCCCCACGAACGAAAAAATATCAGGAGAGCTCTTCTGGGCCTTGGATAGTCTTTTTTAGACGTATATCAAAGCCATTAAACATTTTTCAAATTAATAAAGGTTTGACATCACGATACTCTTCAATCAAAGAGATCATAAAAGTAAATAACGATAAAATTCGTGTTGTGGTAAATAATTTGAAACACGCGAATGATATTGTCTCTTCGGAACATTTCAATAAAGAGTATAAAGTTTACATACCCTCCAAAGATGTCGAAATTGACGGTGTTGTTACCGAAGCGAGTCTTTCGGTAGATGATTTACTCAAGCATGGTGTTGGTCGTTTCAAGATCTCTATGCTTGAGGGTGTGAAAATACTGGAGTGCAAACAACTGTACTCAGTAGTTCATGAAGAGGAAAAAAAAGTTTATCGCCCATCAGACTCGTTTCGAGTGACATTTGCCGGGTCTGCGTTGCCGTCCCATGTCTATGTCGATAAAATTCGCCTCCCTGTTCGGCTTTTTGTTCCAAATGTAATGAATTGTACGAACTGCAAAAAATTCGGCCACACAGCTACTTACTGTAGTAATAAACCAAAATGTATTAAGTGTGAAGGGCCTCATAAAGATAATGATTGCAACAAGGAAATTGAAAAATGTATTTATTGTGGGAATAGTCCTCATGATGATATTTCAGTATGCACTGCATTTAAAGTGCACAAAGACAAAATTAAGCTTTCTTTAAAAGCACGGTCTAAGCGCACATATGCAGAAATGCTTAAAACGGTCATTGATGTCCCCCCTTTGGAAACCGAAAACGGGTTTTCAAATCTAGAGGAACCAGAGGACTCTGACTCTGACGAAAATAGTGAAGGTAATTCGTTTATCACTACCCAAGGGTCAGTTAAGAGAAAGAAGTCTTCCTCCAAATTACTAAAAAAGACACCTAAAATTTCATCTTCAAAAAAAGATCCCCGTGTTAAACAAAAAAAGTCAAAACCAAAGACTGTGCCTCCTGGTTTGTCAAATTCACAAACCAATCCAGGATCTAGTACAGAAAAAGATAATAATCCAGTGGGCTCTATTTCACAGCCACCAACAGGATTACTGAAGTTTTCGGAAATTGTTGAATGGATTTTCTCAGCATTCAATATATCTGAACCCTTAAAGACCCTCATAATGGCATTCCTTCCAATAGCTAGAACCTTTTTGAAGCAGTTATCAGCTCAATGGCCAATTGTCTCAGGTTTTGTATCTTTTGATGGATAATTTATCACCCGTCGCAAATGATACAATCACTGTCCTGCAGTGGAATTGTCGAAGCATCATGCCAAAACTTGATTCATTTAAAATATTATTGCATAGTCAAAAATGTGATGTATTTGCTTTATGCGAAACATGGCTTACTTCAAACATAGCTTTAAATTTTAATGATTTTAACATTATACGTCTCGATAGAGACTCTCCGTATGGTGGAGTGCTTTTGGGAATTAAGAAATGCTATTCCTTTTATAGATTAAACATCCCTTCAACTTCTAGTATAGAAGTTGTTGCTTGCCAAATAAAAATTAAAGGCAAAGATATTTGCATAGCTTCGGTTTATATTCCTCCAAAAGCACAAGTTGGACAGCAACAGCTTAATGAAATGGTTGAAGCCCTTCCTGCTCCACGATTGATTCTGGGGGATTTAAATTCGCACGGAATGATGTGGGGTTCCGTTTACAATGATAGCAGATCATCTTTAATACAAAACATTTGTGACAATTTTAGCATGACGGTATTAAATATGGGTAGCATGACACGGATCCCAAGACCTCCGGCACGCCCAAGTGCATTAGATCTATCTCTTTGCTCAACATCAATTCGACTAGATTGCACCTGGAAAATACTGCCTGATTTACACGGTAGCGATCATTTACCAATCATCATCTCAATTAGCAGTAGCAATTGCATTGCTACTTCCGCTAGTATTCCATATGATTTGACAAAAAATATCGACTGGATTAAATACCAAAGTAGTATCTCTAGTATTTTGAATTCAATGGAAGAGCTCCCTCCACTTGAAGAATATGACTTCCTCATTTGTTCGATTCTGGAGGCAGCAGAACAATCCCAAACTAAACGCTTTCCTGGGCCAACGACTAACAGAAGGCCTCCCAACCCCTGGTGGGACAAAGAGTGCTTAGAGGCTAAACTCGCAAAACAAAATGCTTGCAAGACGTTTCTAAAACGGGGAGGAGGAACTCCTCAGAATTTTGAAAAACTTATGGTTTTAGAAACCAAGTACAAGAGCATACTTCGAGCCAAAAAATGTAGCTATTGGAGACATTTTGTCGAAGGTTTGTCAAGAGATACCTCAATGAGCACTCTTTGGAACACGGCCAGACGAATGAGGAATCGTAACGTGGGCAATGAGAGTGATGAATACTCGAACCGATGGATATTTGACTTTGCTAGGAAAGTTTGCCCAGATTCTGTTCCTACGCAGAGCATTATACGGGAATCTCCTCCAAATAATGGTTTTATTAATAACCCATTTTCAATGATGGAATTTTCTATAGCACTCTTGTCTTGTAACAATAACGCTCCAGGGTTGGACAGAATTAAATTCAACTTGGTGAAGAATCTGCCCAACCTCGCAAAAAGACGTTTGTTGGAATTGTTCAACAAGTTTCTTGAGCAAAATATTGTTCCACCTGACTGGAAACAAGTGAAAGTTATCGCCATTCAAAAACCGGGGAAACCAGCTTCCAATCACAACTCATATAGACCCATTGCGATGTTGTCCTGCATCAGAAAATTGTTCGAAAAAATTATTCTACGACGTCTCGACACTTGGGTCGAGACGAACGGTTTGTTGTCAGATACTCAGTTTGGCTTCCGTAGAAATAAAGGGACGAATGATTGCCTTGCATTACTTTCGTCTGACATCCAAATTGCCTTCGCTCAAAAGCAACAAATGGCATCTGTATTTTTAGACATTAAAGGAGCATTTGATTCAGTTTCCATTGATGTTCTTTCAGACAAGCTTCACCAAAATGGACTCCCAGCGGTTATAAATAATTATTTGCACAACCTTTTGTCAGAGAAACACATGCATTTTTCACATGGCGATTTGGCAACACTCAGAAATAGTTACATGGGTCTCCCGCAAGGCTCATGCCTCAGTCCGCTCCTCTATAATTTTTACGTAAATGACATTGACAGCTGTCTAGTAACCCCATGTACACTAAGACAATTGGCAGATGATGGCGTGGTTTCAGTTACTGGACCCAAAGCTATTGATCTGCATAAACCATTGCAAGATACCCTAGATAACTTGTCCGATTGGGCTGTTCATCTTGGTATCGAATTCTCTGCGGAGAAAACAGAGTTAGTCGTCTTTTCAAGAAAGCATGATCCCGCGCAGCTTCAGCTCCATATGATGGGAAGAATGATCCAACAGGTTTTAACTTTTAAATACCTCGGGGTGTGGTTCGATTCCAAATGCACGTGGGGAGGACACATTAGGTTTCTGATAACAAAATGCCAACAAAGAGTAAATTTTCTTCGAACAATAACAGGATCTTGGTGGGGTGCTCATCCGGAAGATCTAATAAAATTGTATCAGACAACGATACTTTCAGTGATGGAATATGGATGCGTTTGCTTTCGTTCCGCTGCAAACTCTCATATTATCAAACTGGAGCGAATTCAGTATCGTTGTTTGCGAATTGCTTTAGGGTGCATGCATTCGACACATACAATGAGTCTTGAAGTTCTGGAGTTCGGGAGTTCTTCCATTAAAAGATCGATTTTGGGAGCTTTCATCACGCCTGCTAATAAGATGTGAGGTGCTGAATCCCATGGTAATTAATAATTTCGAACGACTAGTCGAGCTTCGATCTCAAACAAAATTCATGACAGTATATTTTAACCATATGTCACAGGAAATCAACCCTTCAAGATATATTCCTATCCGTGTCAGCCTCCTAAATGTCCCTGACTCGACTTTATTTTTCGATACATCCATGCAGCGCGAAGTGCGTGGAATCCCGGATCATCTACGTTCGACGGAAATCCCAAAAATATTTTCAAGTAAGTTCAGGCATATTGACTCTGAGAAAATGTTTTACACGGACGGATCGCGAATTGAAGAAGCGACAGGGTTTGGTATGTTCAACAATAATGTTTCGGCCTCATTTAGGCTTCAAGAACCTGCATCTGTTTATATAGCAGAGCTAGCAGCAGTTCATTATAGTTTGAGTGTAATCGTCACATTAATTCCAAACCATTATTTCCTCTTCACAGATAGTCTGAGTGCAATTGAAGCCATTCGCTCAAACATGACTGGCAAGACTGAACCGTTTTTCCTGGGCAAAATAAAACAGTGCCTGAACGACATATTGAACAATAATTATCTAATCACTATAGTCTGGGTCCCGGCTCATTGCTCCATTCCTGGCAATGAAAGAGCCGATATTTTAGCCAAACGTGGTGCTATTGAGGGTGAAATTTATGACAGACCAATTGCTTTCAACGAATTCTATAGCTCGTCTCGCCAAAGAACACTTGCCAGCTGGCAAGCTTCTTGGGATAAAGATGATCTGGGTCGGTGGATGCACTCAATTATTCCGAAAATATCGACAAAGGCATGGTTCAGGGGACTGGATGTGAGTAGAGATTTCATTCGTGTGATGTCCAGACTCATGTCCAATCACTACACGTTAGATGCACATCTCCTTCGAATTGGGCTCTCCGAGACTAATCATTGTGCTTGTGGCGAAGGTTATCGAGATATTGATCATGTCGTTTGAACATGCGTGGAGTATCGTGATGTCAGATCTCAACTAATAAATTCTTTGCGTACCCAAGGTAGACTATCCAATATCCCAGTTCGAGACATTCTTGCTTGTCGTGGCCTTTCATACATGAAACTTATTTATCATTTCATAAAGAAAACTGGAGTTTCAATTTAATAAAGGCACCTTTCAAGACTTAGTTCTGATCACAGCTGCGTCCATGAGTTCAACCAATAGCTAAATTAGAATAAAAATAATGTAATGATACAAACATACTCGAAACAGTTTATGAAATTATTAACAAAATGTCTGAAAATAACAGCTTATTTTATAATTTATAGAAGTTAATCGTTTGGTTCAAATAATATTTCCGAGTAGATTTCATAATTAATGACGAGTTACCTAAGATGATATTTAAGTAATAAGAGAATATGTTTTAATAAATGCAAAACGTTGTGACTATGTTAGAATTAAATTAGGATAAGAATATTATGTAAAAGTGATGCTACGGCGAAGAAAAACTTATGTAAACTGCCTTAAGAAATAAACGTATTTATGAAAAAAAAATATCGTTCCTTAACTAAATAATTGAATCTGAAACCGCAGTGCTGGAAACAAAATTCAATTACAGCCGAAGCATATTCTAGTATTTTTGTAGCATGAATACTGATGGGAAAAGTATAATCAAATGATTGCATCTAACGACACTCGTTTGTGCGTTGAAATTTATCCATTGCGAAAACTCAACGGAAAATTTCACTTCCATCGGTACCGTGAGGCTGGTGGGCGTGTCGAACAGTGCGTTTTCCCTCGCAGTATCCCAAATTGTTGTCGGTGTACCGTGCGACTGTCGGTGTAAGCGTGTGTACCAGCAACCCTCTTATATTTTCGTTGTGTCATAAATATTAGATATGAACGATGCTGAAGCGTGTTTCGCTGTGCTATGATGCTTCGAAACTACGACCCGGAGTGCGCGCAATGTTGAGACCAGAATAGAAATACATACATACACATAGGATGGGTGTTTCAGGGATGCTTCTGGTTACCTGGTTGCTTTCCACTTCGTAGGAATTTTTGCTCGTTATCATGATTGCTGTTATCATTTTTGCCGCTTTGTCAGTTTTGCGTTTCGTGTTCTTTTCTGAGTTTTAAGTATTGAGTTCATTTTTTTCTGAGCATTGAGTTTTCCAGGTGGGTGCTCAAACATAAAAGACGAGGACGTAGAATGAGGAAGCATTTTTTCTTCTGTGCTACAGCCTGAGCATTATTGTTCAATCTTCTCAATGGAACAGAATGAGAAATATTCTGCTTCTTTTGTCATTGCAAAAACGTTGCAGTAATATATTTCCTAGATAACTTGCACGATTGCTAAAAATAATATCTGCGGATGGTTTCACGTGAATGTTGTAAGGCCAGCTTTACAATGTTGTGGCCATCATGTTTATAAACTTGCCTGTAATTAAATCATCAAAACAAAACGCACCATTACACCTCTTTATTATCTTTACGGTGATCTGTAATCTGTTTTGGTTTGTTGTTTTATGCCTCTGTTAGTTCTGGCGAAAAAGATCATATTACATATAAACATTTATTAGAGCAAAAAATTTTGCTTTTTTATCTCATCACTTATCAATGTGGCTTACTCTGCTGAATGAATGAATATATATATATATATATATATATATATATATATATATATATATATATATATATATATATATATATATATATATATATATATATATATATATATATATATATATATATATATATATATATATATATATATATATATTTGGGTTACTGTAACAATTGTCATCTCACTAGTAGAGTTGCAACGTTGTTTTTGCGGATTGTTCGACTTCCAGTCAGCAAATTGTGATTGAATTGGATACAATAAATTCGCTTCAGCTTTTAAAAGCTATATAACAAAATAATTAAGTTCTTACCCTCTGATGCGATGCATCGAACGGGAATTACCCTACAAATTCTGCTCCAATGCCACCTATATGAAAAATTGAAAATCTGGGTAACGTGCGAATGCCACGAATATTTTGCCATGAGACAGCTCAGCTTTGTTAATTGGAATTAAGCATTCGATCAATATTGAATCATTGAATCGTTTCATACTGGCAAATCAACGCCCCTGCAGAGAATAAAAATCCCCATTAATGCATCTGTTTCCATCACTTCTTGGCTTTGAATACCCATATCACAGAATGTAATAAAAGAATCAACCACTCGTCAAAAAATAAGATAGAATCACTCAACCCTCAGCGCTAAGAAGGATGTGTTTCGTAATTCACGCCAGTTGTGCACATCTGCAGTGTAGACAGGCAAAGGTGCAAAAATGTGCGGTAAGAAAGGAAAATATTTTGTAATAAAGAAATTATAAAGTTCGTACCAATCAAATTGCATTCAGCTTCCAGTATCGTACTTGGCCCGTATCAGCCCGCTCTCGTGCAAAGGTAATCTTCTCACAATCGGATCTCGAATTCAGTAGCGAGACAGAATCGTCGTCGCGCAGCAGGATCATATCCTGTACATTCTTTTTCGTCTGTGCCGCGTTTGAAGAAAAAACCAGACGCATCTACAGTGCGATTGGGACTTATGTAAGAAAAAAAAGTTGATGGCTCACTAGTACTTCGTGATTTCGTCGATTGACCCACGATGCATGCATAAACCACGTGGGGACTTTATTTTGCAATCAATATCGGCGGGGTGGAAAGACATTCCAAGCTGGCATTTATCTCAATGGGATGTAACCAGCCCACTGGTAGCGTAAGAAAACTGCTATGGGAAAAACTATATTTAATTATACATTGGCGAATTATGATGCGAACGGAAGGTCAGAATATCCAAAGGAATGCTTGTCAAAGTGAAAAAGGGGATGATCTTGTCTCAGTAGGTACACAAGAAATGGGCAGGGTTCATTGTTCCGCAGTATGGGAATCTACCAAGACTCCATATTGCTAACTCAAGAACGTAACTTCTTGACTTTCGTGGGAATCGCAGTGTTATGGGTGTGTCTGATTGAAAACAATAAAGACAAACAAGCAAGGGTCTCATATCACATATATCATAATTTGAAATCATGAAATTGCCATACCATCAGAAAAACGGACTCATTGCTAGCAATTGCGGCGATTCCGTCACCAAGCAGTCATTAGTAGTAATGAAGCAATAACTTTCTCATTAATATTAATGATGGCCACACAAATTTCCACACTTGCAATTTTCATCGCGTGATGATTGCCAAGCTGCAGAACGTGCGCGGCTTTCCTATAGCGATGCTGAATAGTAAACCACTGTCTATACAGATGGATGGGATGGAAAATTGAATGATAAAAGCAATGAATAGTAAAGTGGAAATAATTGCACCGGTACATAGAAGCATCATTACCAACATCGTCGTTTCACACCGCACTTTCTTCCTCCCCGTTTACTTTTATTGCGGAAAGTGATAAATGAAGACTGTATTCGAAGTACATGGCTGTGAAGGTGGTAAATAGCGTAACTGAATGTTGGAAGTGATATTTGAAACATCATTCGATACATTTGGGTTTTGTTTCGAAAGATCTAATTCAAAATTGTCAATTTTTGACCTATGAAAATATTAAATCGGCAGCAGTAAAAAAATAAAGGAATTTCAACACGTTTCGCTTATATAGTAGTAGCTGAATTACCCGGCCTTGTTCAGAAATGTTACGCGAAATCTTGGATATAGTCCTGACAATTGAAATAGTTTAAATTTTGAGAAATACAATTGCGCACGTCCAGTATCCCAAGTAGCAATTAAAACTTGTTATAATTGGCATGTTTCACAATTGCTTCATATCGGTTATTTTTGCTAGATATGTTACACAACTGATTCAACACGTTTTTGTAAGAGACGTACAATTCATTCATATTACTACTTGTAAAACCTCAAACTCAAAAACCTGAATGGATTAAGTTCCACATCCGGATTTTCAACTGACTGTATGACAAAATCATTCAAGCAGTTGCAATTACGGTTTCCACTTAGCAAATATTAATGTTATGAAACAAGAAACTTGTTGCACATCATACAAGAAAAGTGCGCTATTCAAATCGCATAATCGTTGCGAGAAGAGTTAATAAATTCAGTACTAAAGCTTGCTTCAGATAGAATTGGAGCAAAGACAATTGCCTGTATTTCAGTTATTTATTATTGAATTCAAGATCTTTTTTTATACAAACATAGCGTTTTTTTCATACTTTTAAGAAAAAATACGGATAAAATTATTCGTCACGGTTTCGAAGGAATTCTCGAATTTTTCCTGTAACACGGCTCATTAGGCGGCGCACACCTTCTTCGTCCATTGGTTTAGCTATCGTATTCCACCAGGTCGTCATCTGATTGATGTCTTTGACAACCTTTCCCTTTGCCTTGAGTCTCCTCTTCATGATTGCTCAGTATTTCTCAATAGGGCGGAACTGGGGGCAGTTGGGTGGGTTAAGGTTTTCGGAACAAACTGACCCCCTTTCTCTGCATACCATTCTTGAACGACTTTGCTGTAATGACAGCTTGCCAAATCTGGCCAAAACATTACGGGATGGTCGTGGGATCGAATGAACGGCAAAATTCGTTTTTGGTAACACTCTTTTTGGTATAGTTCCAATGTCATTGTCTTGTTTGTAACGAAAACTATCGTTTTTTGCTACAACTGCAAATGCCCTGCCAAATCTTAAATTTTCTCGCAAATTTGTCGGCAAAAACAAATTTAAATTTGGCTGGAACATCCTCCCGAGCTGTTGCCAAGTAAAATTTTTACCTGGGATTTGCCCGAAGTCAGCCTTGACATAGGTTTCATCGTCCATCAGAAGACACCCGTCGAACTTGGTCAGTACCTGTGTCATATATTTTCCGAGCACGAATTTTGGCTGTTTGTTAGCTCGATACGACTTGATTCCTTCCCGGAGTCGAGTTCTCCTCACGGTAGTATAGGCAGCACCAAATTTTCTGGCCAAATCACAGTCCGACAGATTAGGATTCCTCTTAATCGTCTTCAAAATGTTACCACGCAGTTTCCGGTCGACAGTTCCACTCCGACGATTGGCTTGAGGCTTCCGAATCGTCGTCAATGTTTCCTTATACAGTTTGATAACGCGCACAGATAAAAATATTTTGTGAATTTACATCTATTTTCATGCACATATTTGGAGCAGGTAATTAAACATAAAATTACTTTACAATTGTGTACGTTTCAATACAATTTAATCGCAAAATAAGCGTTAATTGAAAAATTTTCCAAATAACTGTGCACAATTTTTTGCCTTCTTTCGGCTTCCATGTTGATTGTTTACAAAGTACAGTCGATTTGCAGAATCATACGTGAAGCTGACAAAATTCCCGACACGTGGGCGCCAAGAACTTTTAAATCCGTCCACCAGGAGCGCCACAATACGAGCAAAAGTTTTTTCCAATTCTAAATGAAGCAAGCTTTAGAACAATGTTTGCTACTTGGGACACCATATTAAATATCATCATGATTATAATTTTCAAGGTTTTCTGGCCAAAAAAGGTTACTTTTATCTTTGGCCTGTTTGTTAGGAACACTTCAAACGCCTTCCTCGCTATTAAAACCTATTGTTCCCAGCAACACGATAGGCAAACACTGTTCTTGATAGCAGATTAGATCACAATTCAATTTATTTCCGACTTATACAGCTTCAAGCTACAATGAGTTATCCACTTTAGGTTATGTTTGGTAGAGGATATAAGGATTACCTACATAACGGTGTGCCGTTCAAACTCATAAGATAGAGAATATCTTTCCTACGCTAATACGTACTGTTATGGACACATAATTGAGTATCAAGCATATATTAAATCAATTCATTCTTACTTGTATCTTTACTCAGTCTTACTGATCAGCAGTCAACAACGTGACATTGTAATCACCGAATTCACTATATATGTCAATTGGAAAATATTAATAATTTATTCTCAAATGTACCTTAACACTATTTACCTGCTATAACTAACTTTTAATTCATTCAGTAATAGCCGTTCAACCGAGAAGGTTGTGTATAGAAGCGTACAGTTTAATAACGCTGGTTAGTTTACACGCGTTAAATACGACAACGGTTGAACTACAGGTAGAGACCTGTTGGCAGCAGCCGTTAAAACGTAAAATCGTGCTGCATAAGAGAGCCCTAGTGCTGGGCCAAGCTGGTGAAGGAAACAACAAAGGGCGTTTCCCAAGCTCTACCCAGGCCACAATATACAGCCACAAGTGCTGAGCAGGAGAGTGCAAAGGCACATTGAAGAAGAAGAGTGCAAAGGCACACAGAAGCAGGAGAGTGCAAAGGCACACCGGTGCGAAGGCACTTCGGTGCAGAAGCATATCGGTGCGGAGCACAAGGAAGAAGGAGACAAGACAACTCGGTCTTTCCACTGCCATACAACACGCAGGTATACACCGGTGACCTGCGCTGGTTGCAGCTGGCGAAGACAAAAGTATATCGGAAATCGAGTGGTGCTGGATGTCAGGTAGCAGTAGCATCACATCCAACAATCAGCATCCAACAAGAACATCTAGAGCAACGAGGATCTACACGGCAGTGCAACGGAGATAGACAGCAATTTCAAGGTAGAAGTTTTTTCTTTTCCTTTTGATTGAGTACTGTATAGTGTTGGTTTCATTTTTTATTTTAAAGTTTGATTAAAAATTTTAATGTGATGGATGAATCCATGGACGTAAATCCTAGCATGAATCCTATACCCCCACGAACGAAAAAATATCAGGAGAGCTCTTCTGGGCCTTGGATAGTCTTTTTTAGACGTATATCAAAGCCATTAAACATTTACCAAATTTCTAAAGGTTTGACATCACGATTCTCTTCAATCAAAGAGATCATAAAAGTAAATAACGATAAAATTCGTGTTGTGGTAAATAGTTTGAAACACGCGAATGATATTGTCTCTTCGGAACATTTCAATAAAGAGTATAAAGTTTACATACCCTCCAAAGATGTCGAAATTGACGGTGTTGTTACCGAAGCGAGTCTTTCGGTAGATGATTTACTCAAGCATGGTGTTGGTCGTTTCAAGAACTCTATGCTTGAGGGTGTGAAAATACTGGAGTGCAAACAACTGTACTCAGTAGTTTATGAAGAGGGAAAAAAAGTTTATCGCCCATCAGACTCGTTTCGAGTGACATTTGCCGGATCTGCGTTGCCGTCCTATGTCTATGTCGATAAAATTCGCCTCCCTGTTCGGCTTTTTGTTCCAAATGTAATGAATTGTACGAACTGCAAAAAATTCGAACACACAGCTACTTACTGTAGCAATAAACCAAAATGTATTAAGTGTGAAGGACCTCATAAAGATAATGATTGCAACAAGGAAATTGAAAAATGTATTTATTGTGGGGAAAGTCCTCATGAGGATATTTCAGTATGCACTGCATTTAAAGTGCACAAAGACCAAATTAAGCTTTCTTTAAAAGCACGGTCTAAGCGCACATATGCAGAAATGCTTAAAACGGTCATTGATGTCCCCCCTTTGGAAACCGAAAACGGGTTTTCAAATCTAGAGGAACCAGAGGACTCTGACTCTGACGAAAATAGTGAAGGTAATTCGTTTATCACTACCCAAGGGTCAGTTAAGAGAAAGAAGTCTTCTTCCAAATTACCAAAAAAGACACCTAAAGTTTCATCTTCAAAAAAAGATCCCCGTGTTAAACAAAAAAAGTCAAAACCAAAGACTGTGCCTCCTGGTTTGTCAAATTCACAAACCAATCCAGAATCTAGCACAGAAAAAGGTTATAATCCTGTGGGCTCCATTTCACAGCCACCAACAGGATTACTGAAGTTTTCGGAAATTGTTGAATGGATTTTCTCAGCATTCAATATATCTGAACCCTTAAAGACCCTCATAATGGCATTCCTTCCAATAGCTAGAAATTTTTTGAAGCAGTTATCAGCTCAATGGCCAATTGTCTCAGGTTTTGTATCTTTTGATGGATAATTTATCACCCGTCGCAAATGATACAATCACTGTCCTGCAGTGGAATTGTCGAAGCATCATGCCAAAACTTGATTCATTTAAAATTTTATTGCATAGTCAAAAATGTGATGTATTTGCTTTATGCGAAACATGGCTTACTTCAAACATAGCTTTAAATTTTAATGATTTTAACATTATACGTCTCGATAGAGACTCTCCGTATGGTGGAGTGCTTTTGGGAATTAAGAAATGCTGTTCCTTTTATAGATTAAACATCCCTTCAACTTCTAGTATAGAAGTTGTTGCTTGCCAAATAAACATTAAATGCAAAGATATTTGCATAGCTTCGGTTTATATTCCTCCAAAAGCACAAGTTGGACAGCGACAGCTTAATGAAATGGTTGAAGCCCTTCCTGCTCCACGATTGATTCTGGGGGATTTAAATTCGCACGGAATGATGTGGGGTTCCGTTTACAATGATAGCAGATCATCTTTAATACAAAACATTTGTGACAATTTTAGCATGACGGTATTAAATATGGGTAGCATGACACGGATCCCAAGACCTCCTGCACGCCCAAGTGCATTAGATCTATCTCTTTGCTCAACATCAATTCGACTAGATTGCACCTGGAAAATATTGCCTGATTTACACGGTAGCGATCATTTACCAATCATCATCTCAATTAGCTGTAACAAATGTATTGCTAATTCAGCTAGTATTCCATATGATTTGACAAAAAATATCGACTGGATTAAATACCAAAGTAGAATCTCTAGTATTTTGAATTCAATGGAAGAGCTCCCTCCACTTGAAGAATATGACTTCCTCATTTGTTCGATTCTGGAGGCCGCAGAACAATCCCAAACTAAACGCTTTCCTGGGCCAACGACTAACAGAAGGCCTCCCAACCCCTGGTGGGACAAAGAGTGCTCAGAGGCTAAACTCGCAAAACAAAATGCTTGCAAGACGTTTCTAAAACGGGGAGGAGGAACTCCTCAGAATTTTGAAAAACTTATGGTTTTAGAAACCAAGTACAAGAGCATACTTCGAGCCAAAAAATGTAGCTATTGGAGACATTTTGTCGAAGGTTTGTCAAGAGAAACCTCAATGAGCACTCTTTGGAATACGGCCAGACGAATGAGGAATCGTATCGTGGGCAATGAGAGTGATGAATACTCGAACCGATGGATATTTGACTTTGCTAGGAAAGTTTGCCCAGATTCTGTTCCTACGCAGAGCATTATACGGGAATCTCCTCCAAATAATGGTTTTATTAATAACCCATTTTCAATGATGGAATTTTCTATAGCACTTTTGTCTTGTAACAATAACGCCCCTGGGTTGGACAGAATTAAATTCAACTTGGTGAAGAATCTGCCCGACCTCGCAAAAAGACGTTTGTTGGAATTGTTCAACAAGTTTCTTGAGCAAAATATTGTTCCACCTGACTGGAGACAAGTGAAAGTTATCGCCATTCAAAAGCCGGGGAAACCAGCTTCCAATCACAACTCATATAGACCCATTGCGATGTTGTCCTGCATCAGAAAATTGTTCGAAAAAATTATTCTACGACGTCTCGACACTTGGGTCGAGACGAACGGTTTGTTGTCAGATACTCAGTTTGGCTTCCGTAGAAATAAAGGGACGAATGATTGCCTTGCATTACTTTCGTCTGACATCCAAATTGCCTTCGCTCAAAAGCAACAAATGGCATCTGTATTTTTAGACATTAAAGGAGCATTTGATTCAGTTTCCATTGATGTTCTTTCAGACAAGCTCCACCAACATGGACTTCCAGCGGTTATAAATAATTATTTGCACAACCTTTTGTCAGAGAAGTGCATGTATTTTTCACATGGCGATTTGGCAACATTCAGAATTAGCTACATGGGTCTCCCGCAAGGCTCATGCCTCAGTCCGCTCCTCTATAATTTTTACGTGAATGACATTGACAGCTGTCTAGTAACCCCATGTACACTAAGACAATTGGCAGATGATGGCGTGGTTTCAGTTACTGGGCCCAAAGCTATTGATCTGCATAAACCATTGCAAGATACCTTAGATAACTTGTCCGTTTGGGCTGTTCATCTTGGTATCGAATTCTCTGCGGAGAAAACAGAGTTAGTCGTCTTTTCAAGAAAGCATGATCCCGCGCAGCTTCAGCTCCATATGATGGGAAGAATGATCCAACAGGTTTTAACTTTTAAATACCTCGGGGTGTGGTTCGATTCCAAATGCACGTGGGGAGGACACGTTAGGTATCTGATAACGAAATGCCAACAAAGAGTAAATTTTTTTCGAACAATAACAGGATCTTGGTGGGGTTCTCATCCGCAAGATCTAATAAAATTGTATCAAACAACGATACTTTCAGTGATGGAATATGGATGCGTTTGTTTTCGTTCCGCTGCAAACTCTCATATTATCAAACTTGAGCGAATTCAGTACCGTTGTTTGCGAATTGCCTTAGGCTGCATGCATTCGACACATACAATGAGTCTTGAAGTTCTGGCGGGAGTTCTTCCATTAAAAGATCGATTTTGGGAGCTTTCATCACGCCTGCTAATAAGATGTGAGGTGCTGAATCCCATGGTAATTAATAATTTCGAACGACTAGTCGAGCTTCGATCTCAAACAAAATTTATGACAGTATATTTTAACCATATGTCACAGGAAATCAACCCTTCAAGATATCTTCCTATCCGTGTCAGCATCCTAAGTGCCCCTGACTCAACTTTATTTTTCGATACATCCATGCAGCGTGAAGTGCGTGGAATCCCGGATCATCTACGCTCGACGGAAATCCCAAAAATATTTTCAAGTAAGTTCAGGCATATTGACTCTGAGAAAATGTTTTATACGGACGGATCGCGAATTGAAGAAGCGACAGGGTTTGGTATGTTCAACAATAATGTTTCGGCCTCATTTAGGCTTCAAGAACCTGCATCTGTTTATATAGCAGAGCTAGCAGCAGTTCATTATAGTTTGAGTGTAATCGTCACATTATCTCCAAACCATTATTTTCTCTTCACAGATAGTCTGAGTGCAATTGAAGCCATTCGCTCAAACGCTGCTGGCAAAAATGAACCGTTTTTCCTGGGCAAAATAAAACAGTGCCTGAACGACATATTGAACAATAATTATCTAATCACTATAGTCTGGGTCCCGGCTCATTGCTCCATTCCTGGCAATGAAAGAGCCGATATTTTAGCCAAACGTGGTGCTATTGAGGGTGAAATTTATGAGCGACCGATAGCTTTCAACGAATTCTATAGCTCGTCTCGCCAAAGAACACTTGCCAGCTGGCAAGCATCTTGGGATAGAGATGATCTGGGTCGGTGGATGCACTCAATTATTCCGAAAATATCGACAAAGGCATGGTTCAGGGGACTGGATGTGAGTAGGGACTTCATTCGTGTGATGTCCAGACTCATGTCCAATCACTACACGTTAGACGCACATCTCCTTCGAATTGGGCTCTCCGAGACTAATCATTGTGCTTGCGGAGAAGGTTATCGGGATATTGATCATGTCGTTTGGACATGCGTGGAGTATCGTGATGTCAGATCTCAACTAATAAATTCTTTGCGTACCCAAGGTAGACTATCCAATATCCCAGTTCGAGACATTCTTGCTTGTCGTGACCTTTCATACATGAAACTTATTTATCATTTCATAAAGAAAATTGGAGTTTCAATTTAATAAAGGCCCCTTTTAAGACTTAGTTCTGATCCCAGCTGCGTCCATGAGTTCAACCAATAGCTAAATTAGAATAAAAATTATGTAATGATACAAACAAACTCGAAACAGTTTATGAAATTATCAACAAAATGTCTGAAAATAACAGCTTATTTTATAATTTATAGAAGTTAATCGTTTGGTTCAAATAATATTTCCGAGTAGATTTCATAGTTAATGACGAGTTACCTAAGATGATATTTAAGCTATAAGAGAATATGTTTTAATAAATGCAAAACGTTGTGACTATGTTAGAAATAAATTAGGATAAGAATATTATGTAAAAGTGATGCTACGGCGAAGAAAAACTTATGTAACTGCCTTAAGAAATAAACGTATTTATGGAAAAAAAACTAACTTTTAATTCACTTGTAAATATAATTCATTTGAAATTTCAGTTAAACTGAGCGAGCACATCGACACTATACTTTTCTTCTCACTACGATTATCAGGTTTAATCTCTTTCGTGGTTCAGCTCAGCATCCGTTCCCATTATTTTCGGAAGAGTTGCCAGTCGTGAAGTATCGGTGCCAACAATACCTTCCAAATAACCTCTGAGATGAAAAGAAGAAAGTTTCTACTTGTGAAGAACTTGTAATTAATTAGCTCTTCTACAACAATGACTTCCGTGGTTATAAACATTTTTGCCTTTCCCTCCTCGCTATAAATATTCTTATGACATCATTTTTTCCACGTCAACTCAAGAATCGTCTTGGGTTGGCAGTAATCTTGATTTACAAAAAAATTAGAGGGTTGAATGCAAGACACGACCGAGCACTAAAAACTTAATCAATTGACTAATTACAAACTTGCTCTAGTTTAAGCGCTTAGATTGTTAGCGAATGATAAAATTGACAATTAGATTCTTTCTTGATAATTAATTCTATTCAATTTTGGTCCCTTTCCACGAATTTTTACATTGTTAAGTTTTTGAATTTATTTTATGATGAGAATTTTCGTAAAACGTACAAACTTATTAATTTTATAAACAGTGAATCGATCCAAGAGAAGATTTTAGAAATTTTAACGAAAAATGTTGTACCAGTAAACTCAGTAATAGTGTAATTTTATTAATCCTACTTCAAAATCGTCGATAATCTTCGGAAAGTGTCGGTAAATAATATGGCAACAATACGAGGAAGAAAATATGTGAAACAGTCCGCATAAAATATTTAGTTACTTACATTGATTTTCACTTTGGCATATTAGGAATATACGGAATGGATACTTAACAAAATTCCGAAATTTTGTTCATATTGTAACTTGATGTTATTAACACATGAATGAACATTGTCATAATTACAACGCGTGTAGCCATCAGACGTTGTTTTGAAGCAAATAATAATTGAACTGAAACTGGCTGTTAACCAAATTCTACGAGGGTGTCTATTTAGACGATACATATGAAATCGTAGGTAAGCTTACCTTGAGTTTATCTTTGATACTACATGATATTGCATCTAATTGTCCTTTATTTGTGAGCCTGTGGAACTCATTTATACCGCTAAACCGAGGAGGCCGCTTTTAGACAAGTTTCAGAATTTAATTTTGAATCTTTTGACACGTTTAATTTCTGGTGGGACATCAACTTGTTCAGTCACATTTAATGAGAAAGAAGTATCTATGATTATCATCATAACACAACTTTATACTGAATCCATTTGCGCGCCACAGTTTTGTTCGTATGGGAATGGGGATTTAAGAATGCAACCGATCCGTTGACAAATTAAAACATTTTTAAGCGTACAATATTGAAGCTTTCGAATAATTTAAATGAGGATAATCCATCCATCCATCGAGGAACAAGCGCTGCAAATTAAATCCGAAAAATCTGTCGCCGATAATTCTAAATTCTTCTGATAGTTACCAGAGAACCAAAATAAAATACTACTATACTATACTGAACACACAGCATACATGCAAAAGCGACTATCCAACGAGCGAATGGAAGTGACTTTCATCCACTCACTATTCAAACACCTTTATCGGCCTACGAGGCATGCTTGCTCACAGTATGGGGTTAACTAAAGCAGAAATGTATTTATATGCCAAAATAGATTCCCTTTTGTGCGATAGTTCAAACTTCGCAAAGGAGAGGATGACATCATTCACGCACTGCTACTGGTATTGGCTCGTGAAAACATAGGTCAATTCAAACCTATTTTTCAATGGTATGCAATTGAAATATTTAAATGAAATTACCTCATAAGTTAAGGTTAAACATTTCCGAATCTATTGGTAGTTAAATTATATAAATACATCAACAAATTACTGAGTTATAAGCGTTCAAAATTATGACAGAAAAAGGTTACGCGGTTAGTTTTGCTTTTCTAAATTCACACCCAGCCTCGTACAGTGAAGAGTAAGCAAAAGCGACAATCCAACGCGCGAACGCATATACAATCTAGTCATCACCTCACTGCACGAGCTACTTGTTTTATTCACAGTCAAGCATCAACTGAAATCAAGAAATGATTTGCAGCATGTATTTATAGATTCCTCTTCACACAACGCAGAATGATGCGGTGTTTTTATGCATGACGCAAAGCCTCCTATACCGAACAAGGAAATGACGTCAATTTGTACAACTGGGATTGGTTCCGAGTCGATTGGTTGTTAAATTATATCAATCCATCAACAAATGACTGAGTTATTAACGTTCAAAATTATGACGTTTTAGTTTTTAGTAAGTTATAAACGTTTCGAAGCGTTACATGCGTTTCTTTTTTTTAGTGATAGGCGTTACGAAGCGTTACATGCGTTACTTTTTTTGTAAATTATGACGTTACGATGCGTTACAAGCGTTACTTTTTTGTAATTTATAGGCGTTACGAAGCGTTACATGCGTTATTTTTTCGTGAGTTATAGATGTTACCTAAGACAAGACCTGTCAACTAGAGGGGGCTGCTTTTGTTCCAAAATGGACCAGTTTCTGATTGGCTGATTTTGATGTTGCTACCCGCACATTGTGAAAAAAAAACTTTCGCAGGGTACGCGAGCAATTATGCCAAGTATAAAGAAAATCAGAAAACAAGTTTATTGAAATGTATAATTTTAGCTCACCAATGAAAATGAAAATGTTCAAAGAATGTTTCCCTTTTTTCAATCTCATTTGTAATAAATGTTTATAGTAGCAGCACTGTGTAATTAAAATCAGCATCAAGCCGTTTCTCTTTTTGGTGAATTAAAGTGTAACCAAAAAAGATTTTTTAAATTAGTGTAAACTCGAAAGTGTGTTTAGTTTTACGAGAAGAATGAACTGTTGTGTTCCACACTGTGGTCGCACTGAGCATTTCTATCCAAACTTGACTTTTTCCGGTTTCCAAAATATCCGGTAATACGTCAACAATGGATTCGATTTTGCGTCCAACATGAGATATTTTTTGTTTTGGCATCAAAGCTCAATTAATTGTTTTTAAGCATTCATATATAATAAAAAAATGCATTCACCAGAACATTTCTCATGTTTATTTCAAATCAAAAAGCGAGTCTAAGAATTTAAATTTAATAAATATCTTTTTCTTAGTATATAGTTATTAAAGATCTGTAAATATGGCTACACTGTAACCGATACGTTGATATTAATTCCACAGGGTGAAAATGACGAGAAGGATGATTTGGAAGGAAGAATAAGAAGCTAGATGTCAGGTCTTGTCTTAGGGTGCTACATGCTTTATTCTTTTATGAATCATAGGCGTTACGAAGCGTTACATGCGTTACTTTTTAGTAAGTTATAGGCGTTACGAAGCGTTACTTTTTAGTAAGTTATAGGCGTTACGAAGCGTTACAATCGTTATTTCTTGTGAATCATAAGCGTTACGAAGCCTTACATGCGCAATTTTTTAGCAAATTATAGGTAATATGTTACGAAGCGTTACTTTTTTGTAAGTAAAAATGTTATAAAGCGTTACATGGTTCCTTTTTTAGTTATAGGCGTTACGAAGCGTTACATGCGTTACTTTTTTATGAATAATAACGTTACGAAGCGCTACAATCTACTGGAAATGACAAAATTATGAAATGTTTGGAAGGATCATCAACGACATGGAATACACATGGAAACGAAAACTTGTATCTAATTTCGAAGGAAAATGAGCATAAATATTATTCAAGTTAATTATTTGTTCTATTCTATCCATGAAGGTATCATTAGTTCTTTTCTTGATATGAGATTATTCAGGAAATTGAAATGTTATTTCACATGATTCAACGACTTCAATATTTTAATTGTTTCCGACAGACACGTACCCAGAGGAAGAGCCGAGGGACCATGGTCCCTCCTAAAATCAGAAATAGAAACGAAAAAAAGTTTGGTAAATATTATGGGGCTGTTGATCCTGTAGACTACAGCGTAAAATAAAGATTTTGAGAGTTACTTGATGATCAAAATTCCACTGCCAGAAGCAGAACAGAATCAAAACCACATAAAATGGAGGATGAAACCGGGGTAAAATAAATGAAAATAATAATAATACATAAATTTGTACTGGACGACCGGAAAGAGAAAGCGCGCGAGCATGCCTTAGTTGGGCACGATTCTGCAGATGAGAAGATATCCTGCCGCTGGATCCCGCACATACTAATTTAGGGCTAGAAAGACGAACGCAAGTGCACTTCGAGTACATGTTTGGCTGAATCCATTATTATACGCCAGATAACAGAATAGAATCCTCGTACTACTATCTGTGCTCGAACGTTAATTTATCTCTGAGAAATTTATGAGAGTCTTGGAATTCGTAGACCACTATTTCCGGAACCTGAATCCGAAAACAGTATAGCCAAAATAAATTTGTATGACCATCTACTAATATGATCTATATAGGGTAAGGGCTCCCTATTTCATCTCAGCTCCAATTTCCATCTCATTCCTTCACCTCATAACTTTGAACATTAATCATATTTTTAAACGTACCTGAACAAAACTGTGGAACGTTTTAAAACATTTATTCTAGGTTTTGCCACACTTTCCAATTGAAAAAAATAATAAAAAACCTTTAACGATCGCTTTTTTCATTTAAAATAAACTCACTTTTTGATTTAGGAACCACTTTCGTCTGAAGTTTTACAATTCATCATGTTTCTGTATATTTACTAATCGATTCGTCTCAAAACATGATCACTATTGGATGTTGGATTTGTTGCAATCAAATACTAATAGATACTCAGAGAGAAAAGTCTAACGTTTTACTTCTCACTTTTTATGAACCTTTACAAATCTGTATTAAATTTAGAAAATCTGTAATCTGATTTAACGAACGCGAACTCAAAAATCTATACAATACAGATAATTCTGTATGAATGGCATCTCTGGTTCTGCATTTTGTTTTTAGAATGGCTAATGCCTAAATAGTAACAATTTAGCCATTCTAAAAACAAAAATTAATTTTTTTTTTGTTTTTTTAGTTCTCAGAATTAACTGCAGAGTAAAATTTTAAATTTGAAATGAAAGGTAATAAAAACGATCCAAAAAATTTTAAGCGTCGAAATGATTCCAAACTGTTTTTTTAAATATCGTGTGTTGTGTCGTAGTTGGCATTAGGCCCTTTTTAAGGAAAATTCTGACATTTTGAACCTGAGAGTGTAATAGTGCAATATTTTGGTTTTGATTGCTGTCGCCATTGCTAATTTATGAGATGAATAAGGGACCAACGATAGGATGAATATAAAACCTTTGAGATGAAATTAGGAGCACAGTAGTGAACATATCAGAAGTGTTTTTAGCTGATTTTTTAATTATTATTTTGATTTCCAAGGAATGTGAATCAATTCCCAATGCGGAGCAAGGCGAATTAAGCAGAAATATGAATAAATCGTAGTGATTTTGGTGTCTAAATCAGGTTTTTAAGGTAACGTCCTTACAAATGAGATGAAGTAGGGAGCCCTTACCCTATATGGCATCATCACAAGTCTTGTGGATTGTTGTGCAATATAAATATTTTGAAGGTCTTAGGCATGTGATACGGAAATAACATGACAGTAAACGTAAAGAAATGTAACGCAATAAGCTTCTCTCGGGCACAGTCACGAATTTTGTTTGAATGCTCCATAATGACAGTTCCAGTGGAAATGCTTAAAGTGTCTGTAAGGAACGCCGATATAAGGCACACCGAGAATTAGGTACATAAGTAATCTTCAGTAACATTATTTTTTTATCTGAGGGCCCCTGAAATCCTGGGTAAGGGCCTGTTTTGATTGATTACGATAAAACATTTTTAGAATTGCTACTTTATATACAAAACTACGTCTTTCCCAACTCATACACTCAACTGTAGTGTATGTAAAAGTGTATTTTGAAATATTGGCACACCACGAGATTTCAAAATCCATCGGAAGGCTGTGCAAACGAGGAACAAAATACAATCTGATGAATGCAACCATTGATGCATTATCCCTAAATTCATACCTTTAGCGAAAAGCAGAGCAGATCGTAGCTGGGTTGTGGTTTAGCAAAAGTTAACTGAATGATGGAACTATTGGCAGAGTTATTAGCCGAAAAAGGGATAATGATCTCAAAAACGGTGGGCAGATAATCTGGTTTATTTCGGCCTTCTGTACAACAGTCACCATAAGAAATTATCTTCCCTCAGTGCACCTCGGATGGGTAATGCAGCAACATCTTCTCTACGGTAGTTAGTGCCCATTATAAGGATGTCCGAATAATTTCAATCACTTTAGATCTGGTTTTGCTGAAGACAGCGGGACATACAAAGGCCAGAACAAACATTTGCCGAATTTTTGTACGGAATGAAAGAAAACATGTGTTTTCGTGAATCGCTCTCATGGTGTGGGAAAGGGAAAATGAAATTGGTCTTTGAAGTTCGAAGCTTACCGTGTGTGCTAGCGCAAAAAAAAAACTCGAGTCGTGGATGCGTCCTAATTTAAGCCCGGTGTAATCCGATAATCTGCAGTAAATCGGCTTGGTCAACATCGTGTCGGGATGGCAAGTTCAAAAGCATAGAATCGAAAACAAAACTTTGCAAAACAAGATGTTTACACATTTTCCTTGAATACTGAGCCGATGGCTATTGTTTCAGATGGTTTAAGACGCAAGATAATGGTAAGATCATTACTAGTCATTAGGAGCTCAAATTATTCCAAATATTTGCTCAACACACACGGCAGCGCATTGTTTCTACGATGTAAGGATTTGGTAAAAGTAGATGATCCGAGACCGATATTTCAATAATTTGTTTCAGGAGCTCCGGAACGATAGTTTCACGCAGTTATCAATTTAGAATTTAGACATTTGAAAAACTCTGCTGAAATAGAAAAAATGGAAATCAAATGGAGTTTAGTTTTCAGCAGTAATTAGTCTAATCATTTCCGTTGAAAAAGACGACAAATAAAAGAAATGAATGGAGACAAGCATTTCATTATTTAAAATCTTCAGGGAATTGTACTCAACTTACGCAAGATCGCTTGAAGTGCACTCGGAGTTCTCAATCTACGGTGACAGAGCAATTTGGGATGACAAACAACTTTATTACAGGGACACATTCAACAGTCGTCATAATTATGCCGATTCCAATCAAACATCAAAGCAAGTGGTATATTGTAATTAATAACTCCTCATCTAAATATGGCGAAAACCAGAAAAAAAATCCAATCATAATAGGAAGCAACGAAAAAAAAATGTTCAAGTTTCATCGTCATCAGGCCACTCCTCGAGGCAACAACAACAAATTCTCTAACCAGAAGCACATTGTGCGAGAAGATAGGACACCCGGCAGCAGCGGAAGAACAAACAAGTGATCCTGCACTAGAAAAATAACTGATGCTTTTAAATTTCCATATTTTCCTTAGCTCTTCGATTCGCACTCGGGCGTGACAATCGCGTCACTGACTGGTGGAGGGCTGTTCCGAATGGAAACACTAGGTGTAGCACACAGGAACCCAAGGTAAGGGGGAAAAATTGCGTTTCATTCCACCGCAGTCAGTCGGCATCGGTCGATGATGAATAGGGTTCCACCATTGAGGAAAAGCGAGATAAATCTGTTCAAATTAACGGTGAATAGAGGATGAGCATTAAATATACATAATCACTGCAGCCAACGAACCGCCACCGTTAGCTGTGCCTATTCTTTGGAGCAGCGCGGAGAAGCAATTGATATTCATAACTTACCATCCATCCATCCACTAGGAACACCAGACAGATTCGCCGCCGGTAGCTGTACAACCGTCAACAACGCATTCATCACAAGCCACCCACCCACAAAGCCAGAATAAGGACTTTTCTCTCGTGGTGCCGATGGTCGTTTGTTCCAGTTTTCAGCGATTTCAAGTAGTCTTGTGCTCTATATGCGTATTTGCATTTCTCTTTGATGTTTGAATAAGTCAACACCATTATCAAATGAAATCTTGACGAGATATTGAGTACGGGCTCTCATCTGGGATGGATGTTTCAAGTTTTCAGCTTCTCAGTGCACCGGTGGTTTTTGCTTGAACAATGTTTGTACTAGTGCTAGTGGCATGAAAAAAAAGCTTTAGATTGGTGCTTTCAGCTGATTTTTATCAGTTGATGGTGGATGATGACAATATATACATATGAACCTATTCCTGCATACACACAGTACGGTAGCCTTTGAAATATTTGAGCCGTAAAGTGCTGACTTGATCCGGAAAAAAACTTGCTTTCCCTAGTCGGACACCTTCGTAATAATTCGCATGGTTTAAGTGTGCTTTATTATGATGAACAGACGTAATGCGACAATTTGGTGGCAATGTGACAGTTGCTAATATTTCAAAATATAGAAGGATTTTATCATTACAACGAGGTGAAGTAAAAAATACTCTCCTTTGAAACGAACGAGAATGTTTTTTATTAATTGTTATGTAATTATTCACTCTTGACAGTCAAAGCAAAAAAACAATGAATGCTTCTGATACCTAATAATCATCGGACGTTTTATTTCGTTATATATTCATATTTTTTTTATTCAATATTATAGTATAATTTTAAGGCACACTGCTTAAGCTCTAAGATGCCAAGGGTATTTACTAATCTTAATTACGACTAACTTAAAACTAGAAAAGTATCATTATGTAATGTAGCGGTAGCGGATTCTCGAGAAGCTATCGGTAGTGGCCGGTGAATTGAATATCGCATGAGGGTCTTCCATATGCCGTTGGCGAAGATCCATGTTGGCCGCATCCTTCGGTCCGTGTGGGTCCGCGGGAAACACCCCCAGGCTACGAAGGCCCGGCGGGTGGCCCGCATGCTGGTTTTCGACTGGGGCGGCCTTCCGTGGACGATGATGGTGATGTTACGGAAGAGAATGAAAAAAAAAGTAAATATTGTGGAAACGGGGTAAAAAGGGGATGTGGGAACAAAATGTTTGAAAACGATAAAGATCTAATTAGTTGCCATCGAGATGGTGAAGAGACAGGGAAGGGGTAACGAAAAAGTTAGTGACAAAAAAAGATCTTGTTAGTTCCAATGAAGATGGTGGACAGGGACGGGGATCGAGAGAATCGGGCGGATGTTAGTGTCGAACCTGTAGGTGGAGTTTATACTTTCTGAGCGAGGGATAACACATTACACTTGTATATCAATGTGTTTAAGGTACTGGTATATGAGAAGCATATATAAACTATCCCGACTCGCCAACACATCCCGAACCGGAACCTCAGGCGGTCTACCTCGGGCCCTAAGGGATTCCAGTAGCTTCGACCTGGCGTCGCGATACTCTACGCACGACCACACGACATGCTCGATGTCCTGATAACCGTCGCCACAGGTGCAGAGACCGCTCTCCGCAAGCCCAACACGCCGGAGATGTGCGTTGAAGGTGTAGTGATTTGACATGAGCCGCGACATAACACGAATGAAATCGCGACTCACGTTCATCCCCCTGAACCAAGGTTTCGTCGATACCCTAGGGATAATGGAATGTAGCCATCGTCCCAGTTCGCCATTGCTCCATGAAGTTTGCCAACTTTCGAGAGTTTTCTGACGAGAGATACTGAAAAATTCATTGAAGCAGATTGGTCTTTCATAAATATCACCTTCTAATGCGCCCACCTTAGCCAATGAGTCTGCCTTTTCATTGCCTGGAATGGAACAATGCGAAGGGACCCAGACTAACGATATTAAATAAGACCGTTCAGATAAAGTTCGCAAGTGTTCCCGTATTTTCCCCAGGAAATATGGGGGATACTTTCCTGGCTTCATTGCCCGGAGAGCTTCTATTGAGCTTAGACTGTCCGTGACAATGAAGTAATGGTCTTTGGGCAAGGTTTCAATGATCTCAAGGGTGTACTGAATAGCAGCTAATTCTGCGACGTAAACTGAAGCCGGATCATTGAGTTTGTGAGAAGCGGTGATGTTTTGATTGAAGATGCCGAAGCCTGTGGACCTGTTGATGTTTGAACCGTCAGTGTAAAACACCTTTTCACAGTTGACTGTTCTAAATTTATTATAAAAAATATTTGGGGCCACTTGAGGGCGCACGTGATCCGGGATTCCACGAATTTCTTCTCTCATGGATGTGTCGAAAAACACAGTAGAATCAGAAGTATCCAAGAAATGAGCACGATTGGAAACAAACGAAGAAGGATTACTATTCTGAGCCATGTAATCAAAATACAAGGACATAAAACGGGTCTGAGAATTGAGCTCGACAAGCCTTTCGAAGTTTTCAATCACCATCGGATTCAAGATGTCGCATCGGATTAGCAATCGATATGAGAGATCCCAGAATCGGTTTTTCAACGGTAAGACGCCCGCGAGCACTTCGAGACTCATCGTATGAGTCGACTGCATGCAACCTAAGGCAATACGCAAACAACGATACTGAATTCTTTCCAGCTTGATGAAATGAGTGTTCGCCGCGGATCGGAAGCAAAAGCATCCGTATTCCATCACGGACAATATCGTTGTTTGGTATAACCTGATCAGGTCTCCTGGGTGGGCACCCCACCATGATCCGGTTATTGTACGAATTGACTCTCTGTTGGCATTTTTGTTTCAGATACCTAATGTGACATCCCCAGGTGCCTTTGGAGTCGAACCAGACCCCGAGATATTTAAATGTGAAGACCTGAGCTATGGTTTCACCCCCTAGTCGAAGCTGTAATTGTGCTGGTTCTCGCTTCCTTGAAAATACAACCAGCTCAGTTTTCTCCGTAGAGAACTCGATACCCATTTGAAGAGCCCATGTCGACAAGTTGTCGAGGGTATCTTGCAATGGTCCTTGGAGATCGGCAGCTTTGGGTCCTATAATGGACACAACGCTGTCGTCGGCAAGTTGTCTTAGCGTGCAAGATGTGTTGATACATTCATCAATGTTGTTCACGTAAAAGTTGTATAAAAGGGGGCTTAAGCATGAGCCCTGAGGAAGACCCATGTAACTGAATCGTATTGTCGACAAATCACCATGCGCGAAATACATGTATTTCTCGGACAACAGATTATACAAAAAGTTATTCAAAATTGGTGAAAGACCATGCTGATGCAACTTCTCAGATAGGATGTTTATGGAAACTGAATCAAAAGCCCCCTTGATGTCTAGGAAAACTGACGCCATTTGTTCTTTACGAGCAAATGCCATTTGAATTTCGGTTAAGAGCAACGCAAGACAATCGTTCGTTCCTTTGCCCCTGCGGAAGCCGAATTGTGTATCTGAAAGTAAGCCATTAGTCTCGACCCAATTGTCTAGACGAAACAGAATCATTTTTTCGAACAATTTCCGGATACAGGAAAGCATAGCAATCGGCCGATACGAATTGTGATCGGAGGCTGGTTTCCCTGGTTTTTGAATGGCGATAACTCTTACTTGTCTCCAGTCATGTGGGACAATATTATCCTCAAGAAGCCTATTGAATAAATTCAATAAGCGCCTTTTGGCAGAGTCAGGCAAATTTTTCAACAAGTTGAATTTGATTTTGTCTAACCCCGGAGATTTATTGTTACACGATAAAAGCGCAAGTGAGAACTCGACCATCGAAAAAGGTGTTTCGTTTCTGTTTGATGAAGCGACGCGCATGATTGTCTGTTCCGGAACAGAGTCAGGACATACTTTTTTAGCGAAATCGAATATCCAGCGGTTAGAATATTCCTCGCTTTCGTTTGTGGTGTTTTTGTTGCGCATTCGTCGGGCTGTGTTCCAAAGAGTGCTCATTGATGTTTCTCTCGATAATCCGTCTACGAATCGACGCCAATAACCGCTTTTCTTCGCTTTAATCAAGCTTTTCATTTTAGCGTCTAATGCCGCATAGTTTCTGAAATTATCAGGTGTTCCGTTTTTCCTAAACTCGACAAATGATGAAGTTCTCTCCGCGTTTAATTCTGAGCACTCTTTGTCCCACCACGGGTTGGGGGGACGGATGTTAGTTTTCGCTCCGGGTACACGTTTCGTCTGAGCTTGAGTCGCGGTGTCGAGAATCAAGCCAGCCAAAAACGTGTACTCTTCCTCCGGAGGAAGTTCTTGTGTTGTTTCTAGATTCTCAGATATCAAATTTGCGTAGCATTTCCAATCAATGTTTCGTGTGAGGTCATACGAAACATTGATTGTTTCCGATGGTCTTAATCCGGTGGCGATTGAAATTACGATAGGCAGATGATCGCTACCGTGGGGATCAGGGATTACCTTCCACGTGCAATCCAACCGTAGCGATGTCGAGCAAAGGGATAAGTCTAGCGCACTTGGTCTTGCTGGTGGTGCAGGAATTCGTGTCATTTCTCCCGTATTCAAGATTGTCATATTGAAGTTGTCGCAGATATCATGGATCATAGTTGATCTGTTATCGTCGTGAAGACAGCCCCATCCCGTACCGTGTGAGTTAAAGTCTCCTAAAACCAACGTCGGTGCGGGAAGAAGCTCTATGATATCATTGAGCCGCCGATGCCCAACCGAGGCTCTTGGAGGAATGTAGATGGAAGCAATGCAAAGGTCCTTGCCTTTGATTGTAACATGACATGCGACAACTTCAATACCTGGTATCGAGGGGAGGTTAATGCGATAGAAAGAATAGCACTTTTTGATCCCCAAAAGAACTCCTCCATAGGAATCATCTCGATCCAGACGAATAATGTTAAAATCGTGGAAGTTTAAGGGTATTTCAGAAGTTAGCCAAGTTTCGCACAATGCAAATGCGTCACATTTCAGATTATTTACTAGAAATTTGAAAGGATCTATTTTTGGGATGATACTTCTACAATTCCACTGTATAACAGTGATTGTATCCGTGACCTCGGTGGGTGTCTTAGCCATCGAAGGATACGATCGCTGAAAGAAGGGGCCATTTTGCAGTCAACTGCTTCAAGAATGTTTTAACTGTAGGAATAAAAGCCATTATCAGGCTTTTAAGAGGTTCAGAAATATTGAAAGTAGACATGATCCAGTCCACAATATCAGAGAATTTAACAAACCCAGTATTTGGTAAATTTTCTGACTGATCTTTAGGGACTTTCGGGGGTTTTGAAGTCCCAGGAAGTGATGGAAATTCTTGCTCGGAATTTAATTTTCCAAGGCCTGGAGCTTTTTTCTCTGGTTTTTTGCCATCACTACCAGTTGTTGTAATTTTTCGGAACCCATCAGAGGACATCTTCGAACCCTTACTAGGGAGCTTTTGAGAAGATTTATTTCTTCTCTTTCTAATTGATGAGCTATGAGGGACAGCCGAAGATGTACCTTCGAGGGGGTCATCATATTCGCTCTCGTCAGTTGACAAGTAAGCGTAAGGATTTTCGGTAGGTGGCGTAGCACATTTCAACATTTCTGCAAAAGAGCGTTTGGAATGTTGCTTGAGTGAACGCTTCATTTTATCCTTACGCAATTTGTACACGGGACAATCAGAGAGGTCATGCGGCCCCTCCTTACAGTAGAGACACTTTTCATTGTCTCCACTGCAGGAGTTATCCGCATGACTCCCTCCACACTTTATACACCGGGATTTATTGCAACAATGGGATGCTGTATGTCCCAATTGTTTGCAATTGGTGCAGTTCATGACCCGCGGCACAAAAAGACGAACAGGTAAACGGACTCGGTCCAGGAGGACGTAATTAGGCAAAGCCGAGCCAGCGAAAGTCACCCGATACGAGTCTGATGGGGTATAAGACTTAATCCCATCCTCAGCGGTCGATACTGAACGCAATTGCTTGCAGTCCAGTATCTTAACGTTCTTGAGTAGGGGGTTTTTAAAACCGCCTGCCCCATGCTTAAGAACGTCCTCGCAAGTCAGACTCGGATCGGTGATACGTATACGCGATACTCCCGCGTGAAATGCTCACTTCGAACGATCTCATTAGCCTGTTTTGCACTGGCTAACAAGACCCTAAGCTTGTCCGGGCGTACTTTCTCAATTTTTTGTACAGTATTGTATCGCGAGGACAGGTCATTAGAAAGTCTTAGAAGGTTCAATTTTTTACCGTTGGCTTTGGTCCGGATGTAAACCGCATACGGTCCGGCCGGGAGTGCAAGCCCATCGGGATAGCTTCTAATGCGAGATTTATTGCCATCAGAAGCATCCATTTGATCATCTAGGGGAAGGTCAGGCAATTCTGTGCCTTTTGTCATGGCACGGAAATGTGTCCGTGCGGGTAAATATTAGGGGGCAATAAAAATCTAATGGTACTGAACAACAGGGAAAAGAAAAAAAAATACTTAGCTTTAGCTCTCGAAGGGTGATCGGCCGACAAGGCCCGGTCCTAGGCAACCGGTGAATATTCCAGTTCAATAAAGTGCAAAAAACCTCTTTGAGGAAAAAGCACTTTGTTTTTAGTCTCTCACTACACTGTCCAATGAAACCAATCTTTTTATCACTATATATATTTATCAATGTTTCTAATGTACAACGATATATACGCAGCGCCCAGCGCTGGCGCTGGCTAACGGTACCACACGCAGTGCTGCTTTACACAAGCTCACAGTCGGCCTTGAGAACGGATTAATTAGAACTATCACTCGACCGCACTGATGCACACAATAGAATACGGAATGACCTTGATAACGGAATAAAACAATTCACCACGCGATTGGAGAAAGCAGAATTTACGTCCGATCGATCCGATAGTCACGGCACGAATGATATTCATATTTGTTTGATTTCTAAGAATAGTAACATTTGCACCATTCCTCCATGCTATCAGTCATTTGAAAAACCTAAAATACACTCATATTAAAGCCTGTGCTCCTAAAGTGATCTAAAATTCGAATAAAAGGAAATAATTTGACTTGAGCAGCTACGCTACATTTTGCCCATTTTGCACCGCATTCCCCTATACGTGATAATGTTTGCTTCATTATGATCTTATATAATCCACCTAGTTGTGTAATGATGTCTTTCTTATGTTACTTATATTTTCAAAAATACCACCACCTAAACTAATATAACCTTCTCAGTTTGTGAACAGTTCTGACAAATAATAATAATTTTTGCTTATTTCGCATCGTAGCACTAAATAACGGTTTGATATTTGAAACCCACTTTACCCTATAGTTCCGGAACAGGAAGACGAACTCGGATGAAATTCAACAGCAACCTGTGACACCATAGCACATTTTATTTGAGCCTGAGTTTGTAAAAATCGATCAAACCATCTCTGAGAAAAATGATTGAGTTTCGATTAGAAGTTTTTGACCACTATTTCCGCTACTTTCGAGACCGGTAAATAGGAACCGGTATTACCGAAGTCGGTTTGTTTAGTAAGTAACTAATATAGCCTGCACGCATACACACGAAGTCATTTTTCTGCTCGATGATCTGTTTCGAATGGTATAGGACACTAGTCAACTTTTCAAGTGATTGCATAACCTTTCTGTATAAGAAAGGAAAAAAGGATACTTTTATAGAATAGAATCGTAATCATGATTTTATGATAATATTTACAAGTGGAAACAAATTAAATAAAAGACAATGTCAAGGATGGTAGTCATTACTAATGGTCCCATCTGCTAATGACGGTTTATTTATATTAACTTTTCTGGTCATTGTTTTAGCGTAATTTTTTTTTTGTTTTCTGAAATTTCTTCCGATAAGATGGAAAGGTGTAATGTAATGTGAGATAGTAAAAAGAAATGATTGCCAATTACATTACTATAAACACTACCTCTGAACAAAAGGTAGCAATCATTTTCAGATTCGAATCAATAACTTTTTCATTTCGTTGCGCTTATTTCTTATAATTTTCATACGTAGAGTTTCATTACAGAATTTTGATCTCTCGATACAGATTCACAAATTTTTCTCAAGAAAAATATAGATTTAATTGTGGTAGCCCTGCACGCTATAAGAAATTGAACAAAGCACGTTGCGAGCTGAGCAGAGGCGATGGTGTTTTTTTCTTCCGTACCAGCACGTACCGATGCGTACTGGTTTGGATCGTCATTGTGTATGACGGTTTGAAAGTTTTGATACCAATCGTCATATAAATTCGGAACCGGAAGTCGGCTCTAGATGGAATTGAACAGTATCTTTTAAGACAATGAGAGCTTTAATTTAAATCAAGATTTGTGAAATCGGTTTAACCATTGCTGAAAAACCAAAGTGAGTTCCGTTGCTGGAGCTTTTCTGTACTACTATCAGTGCTTTCGGAAACCGGGGACTAGTAGTCCCAAAGTATGCTTATATATCCACCAACTAACTAGATGAATTTATCACTTCATCTAGTTGGTCATTTGTGAAAAAATACTCATGAAATTGATTTTTTTCACTAATCGCGCTGTAATACCGGAACCGGAGGTTGGATCTGGATTAACTTGTCAGGTACTTTTTAAAGAAATTCAAGACTATTTATTTGAATCTTAGTTTGTAAAAATCGGAATTTCCGAGCAAACTGAATTCGCATTTTCTCTTTTTTGCACATATTACCTTGTAATTCCGGAACCAGAAGTCAGATAAAGATGAAATTCAATAGTAAGCTATGGGATCAGAAGGCCTTTCGTTTGAATCCAAGTTAGTGAAAATTGGTTCAGCCATTTCTGAGAAAAGTGTATGACATTTTTTTTCAAGTTTTTGATGCATATCACCCTGTAATTCCGGAATCGGAGGTCGGTTCGAGATAGAATTCAAAAGCAGTCTATGGGATTATAAGACCTTTCATTTGAATCTAAGTTTGTGTAAATCGGTTCAACGATTTCCGGGTAAATAAACGATTTCCCTGGAAACTACTACAATATGGGTATTTTTAGAACGAGTTTGAAAATTAGATTCCGAGAAAACGATGATTGATGTTTTTTTAAAAACCAAAAAGGTAGTGACAAAAAAAAGATCTTGTTAGTTCCAATGAAGATGGTGGACAGGGACGGGAATCGAGAGGATCGGGTGGATGTTAGTGTCAAACCTGTAGATGGAGATTATACTTTCTTAGCGAGGAATAACACAATACACTTGTATATCAATGTGTTTAAGGTACTGGTATATGAGAAGCATATATAAACTATCCCGACTCGCCAACACATCCCGAACCGGAACCTTGGGCGGTCTACCTCGGGCCCTACGGGATTCCAGTAGCTCCGACCTGACGTCGCGATACTCTACACACGACCACAGGACATGCTCGATGTCCTGATAACCGTCGCCACATGTGCAGAGAGCGCTCTCCGCGAGCATAACACGCCGGAGATGTGCGTTGAAAGTGTAGTGATTTGACATGAGCCGCGACATAACACGAATGAAATCGCGACTCACGTTCATCCCCCTGAACCAAGGTTTCGTCGATACCCTAGGAATAATGGAATGTAGCCATCGTCCCAGTTCGCCATTGCTCCATGAAGTTCGCCAACTTTCGAGAGTTTTCTGACGAGAGATACTGAAAAATTCATTGAAGCAGATTGGTCTTTCATAAATATCACCTTCCAATGCTCCCACTTTAGCCAATGAGTATGCCTTTTCATTGCCCGGAATGGAACAATGCGAAGGGATCCAGACTAACGATATTAAATAAGATAAAGTTCTCAAATGTTCCCGTATTTTCCCCAGGAAATATGGGGGATACTTTCCTGACTTCATTGCCCGAAGAGCTTCTATTGAGCTTAGACTGTCCGTGACAATGAAGTAATGGTCTTTGGGCAAGGTTTCAATGATCTCGAGGGTGTACTGAATAGCAGCTAACTCTGCGACGTAAACTGAGGCCGAATCACTCAGTTTGTAAGAAGCGGTGATGTTTTGATTGAAGATGCCGAAGCCTGTGGACTCGTTGATGTTTGATCCGTCAATGTAAAACACCTTTTCACTGTTCTAAATTTATTATAAAATATATTAGGGACCACTCGAGGGCGTACGTGATCCGGAATTCCACGAATCTCTTCTCTCATGGATGTGTCGAAAAACACAGTAGAATCAAAAGTATCCAAGAAATGAACACGGTTGGAAACAAACGAAGAAGGATTAACTGCCTTAAGAAATAAACGTATTTATGGAAAAAAAACTAATAGAACGCTCCGTCTTCCTTTGCAATTTTTTTTATTGAACGAACTGGATTCGCCCGATTCTTTTTTTTTATGGCAACGACGACCTGTGGTCACCTTCCCGGATAGTTGTCCTTCCTTTTCTCGGTTTGAGACCCTTTTCATGGTCTACCGGAGCACCCCCACGGAGATTGAAATGTCGTTTTGTGACAGTTGCGAGTGAGACATATCACGGATGCGCTGCTACTTCATCATGGTACAACTAGTTTTCTTTTATACACAGCCTACCAAGTTCTGCTTGCAAACAAACTTTATTTGTACGACTGTGCAAACATTATCACGCATACGGTATTGTTCAGCTTGTTCTACGCACAATTTTAAGGTTTACTTTAAGTACACTGAAGTCTTTTTATGCGAATTTACGTACCGCATAAAAAAAACGCATAAAAAAACCGCATAACTCTGAAAATTCGCATAAAAAAAACCGCATAACTCTGAAACTTCGCATAAAAAAAACCGCATAACTCTGAAACTTCGCATAAAAAAAGACCGCAGAAGGGTAAACCGCATAACTCTGAAAATTCGCATAAAAAAAACCGCATAACTCTGAAACTTCGCATAAAAAAACCGCATAACTCTGAAAATTCGCGTAAAAAAAGTCGCGTAAAAAAACCGCATAAAAAAAGACCGCATAAAAAAAGACCTCAGTGTATGTTAGAAACTATTTCTAAACGTTCAAGTTGTTAAAAGTTTCACGCGGATTTTAAGCGTCAATCTACAGCTGCTGAAATTAATCAAGGCTTGTATGAAAGCAAGCTTAGAATATGATGTCGTGATTAAAAAAAATGCACAATCAAATGTTCATAACAACACATGTTCTCACACCGCAGTCAAGACCCAAGAGAAAATGCAAGATTTTCGTTGGTAGCTGCTTGCAATCCCGGCGTTGCATCAAGTGATTACTTCCTTACATTAAAAAAAACGGTCTACTCTCTGAAAATCAGAATAGACTTTAGGACGCCGCTGAAAACTGGTTCAACTCGCTGAGCTCGAAGCAAAGCATAGCTTGCATACAGAGAGGCTAAAAATACTGATAAAGGCCCGTTTTGTTGACCTACAATTGTACTTCTTGAATAAATATTGTTTCTTGTACCCTTGAATAAAGATTGATTAATGATCTTCAGAGAGGAGTTCCCAAGGAAACTTGTTGACTATTAGCCACTAAGCATCGAAGCAATTGCATAGGTGTATCTACCAAGTAAATGTATGTGGTATTTTCCGTTTACTACGTGAAACATATCTAATGCGGCTTCGCCACATCGATTTGATTCGTGTGCTGTGTGCTCGCTGCCGCTCGTTCGGAGAGAGAAACCTACTTTCGGCGAAATGACAGGCTCCCGTATAACATATATGTAATAATAATACGTAATTTGAATGGTCTTATAAAACTTCATTATATCACCTAATCTTTCCATATAAAATAAATTGGTAAATTTATTCGAAAATAGTTGCGTTGTTAATTTTTACTAGAAGATTCATTTTCTATTTATTCTTCATTTCATGATTTTATCTTTGTGGAATGATAGTCGTTTAGTAGTTCCGATGACTGTTTTGTGTTATATAATGTGAAAACAGAAAATATACTATCAAAATCTAAACAACCAAAAGCTTAAAGCCCTTTTTCACAAGCATCCCGTTACCACAATCCTCGCAAGTAATGCTCAAATGACTTCGAAATAAATAAATATGTGTTACAAACCTATATTAGCATTGAATAGCTATGGAAAATTTATTTTCTACATATTACTATCATATTTCGCCTAAATGTTAGTTTGGCAAAGTAAGGTGCAATTATTCCATTCTATTATTTGATTCCGAAAATCCATACTCAGCACTGAACAGACACGTGTGACATTTCTCAGATGAGTGCATATCGGTGTTAGCGAATGAGTATAAATCTGTTACATATAAAAAAATGCTTCTCAAAGGCAAGTAAATCGGTTCAGTGTCATGTTACGATGCACAGATTCACCTGACAGAGAAATGATAGAACCCTAGATTTACAACCCCGTAAAGTTTATTGTCGTGGGTGTGAACTGGGCCACATGTGCGCTGCATGAATTGGAATTGTTTCGTCGTAACACAGAATACGCATTCTGTACAACCAGGAGACACATCAGGTAAGCGTATGCTTTCACATCCCTGGAGAAAATGTGAAATATTTCATTGTGGTGTTACGTTGATAATAGTTTTACGAGTTAATATGCGAACATTTTGCAAAATCCATTCGACTATAATCGAGTGGGAAATTTTCCAACCAACTCCGAAATGTTGGCATTGTCTCTCAGTACAACCAGAGATTAAACTCGAATGAAACCAACGGACTGAGACAGCAACGGCATCATCACCCCGGAAACAGACGGAAAACGGTACCAGGGTGACACTGCACTGTCGGATCGTTCCGCCCAACGAAAGGTATTTGAATTTCGATACGGTTCAGCACCTTACCTCAATAGCAGGATTATAGGGCTTTGTTCATTTCTGCATCACGCAGATCGAGCATTCCGTTCGATTTCCTGCTTCAGATATAAACAGCACCCATCTTTCCCGAGCCCCCTAGCCAAGGTGTGGGGTAACAATAGATGATGTGCTGTTAAATGAAGATTATAGCATCGTAAGGCTCGTACTGATTTGGCTCCCTTGATTTTTGTTGTATCAGAGTTAAAGAATACAACTACACTAGTAATCAATACACATTCTAGATTAAATTCAACAGTTCAACATTATTATACGATCAAAAATTGATCAGCCTCAACTTGACGCATTTGTTTTCGTCATACATTAAAACAGTTGTGTATTCCTGATTCTAAACATGTGTATGTAGAATCATGTCTACTGTTTGATGTTGAAAATTGCTCTTCGCTTATTACAATGACAACGAAACAAGAGGAGGACCTCGTCAAAATTTTGCTCGCAGAATGCAAAAATTCAAACAAATCGCACCCCAAGCTGGCGAAATAAATTAAATGTGGCCAAATCAACTATTCTTAAAATAATAAAAATGTTCGATGAGTGTACGTCGACAGCCAGGATGGAAGGAAACCGGAGGCCGTGAAAACGACAGAAAAAGATAGAAAATCCAATTTTCTCCGTTGGGAATGTCACACGTAAGCTGGAATTGCATTAAACTAAAAATAAAAAAAATTAGAGAATTCAAATCCAAGGAGCTTGCGCTCAATTGATCAGTTTTTACTCGTAATCAGTGTTGGAAAAAATCAAAATTTCGATAACCGCCACTAAAATTTTTCACGAGTGATTTTTAGACAAAAATATCTTTAATCAGAAAACTCACTGCAAACAGGTTCAGTACTGATTTTTCGACAACGCGATTCTCACTGAAACCGATTTTTCATGGCAAAAAATCAGTACTGAAAAGCTCACTAGCGAACATTCTCCTCGATGATATTCAAGAAAAAAGTTCGCACATTGATTCGGCACATTGATATCTGATATGATTTTCGAACAGAAGATTTTTGTGATATAAAGTTTCATAGCCGCTGTATCTCAACAATGTGCAAAATACATGATGAATAAATTTGCCGATGAACAAAAACTGAACCTTGCTGAAAATGTTCGGTGTGCGTAGGGTGGTTGATAAGTGGATCAATAGTGGTGATGTATTTGAAATTTATTCGGCACTACATCAATAATATCAGTGCTGTGATTAATAACAGATGTTATGATAAAATATAATAGATGTAATCAAGGATGGCTTTTATCGTATCAAAGAACGTTCGCTGGCAACTATTCAACGATTGAATCAGTGCCATCAAAGAGAGTTGGAAATCATCGCAACAACAAAAACCCGGCATGGCTCATTTAACATAGAATCGACACCAGTGCGAGAGCGAATTTCTCTCGATGACATTTCTGAGAATCAAAGGTTGGCACGCCGCTGTGGGGATCTTTTCTGAAGCAACAAACGGTCGCTTATTCCCGTTTCGCGATCCGATTTATGCAGGCAGTTGATAATTGCGATAGAATCATTTTACTATTGCCGCTTATTCTAACTATGTGCATATAACCTTTGTATAAGTTGTGTCTATGAAAATGTCTGTGAATGTTCCACACAAGGGTTTTGAAATATTGCAACCTAGTATGAGAATCATCAAGTTGAATCATCGACTCGATTTTCTGCGATAATTGTCAACTTGCGATTCTCTCTTGGGAAATTCCACACAGCAACGATCATTATCAGACTGTAATTTTTTTTAAGGGCCGAGAAATACTCAGAGTATGAAATAAAGCGAAGGAATGTAGAAAAATTCTGTCGCGGTTCATGCATTGAGAGACTCGAGTTCTTGTAGCATCTTCTACCGGATTGAAAATGTTGTATACAATGTAGATAGCAATATAGCAGCTTCTGTGAAATTTTCGGCAATCACCAACACTGGATGTAATGATAAAACATTAATAAAACAATCACAAAGCATTTTTGGCAGCTGATTAAAAAATATTAGCAATGCCATTTAGCTTGAATAACGTATGCAGTAGTAACAGGAGCGCAGACTATACAATTTCAAACGCGCCATTCAAACACTGCGCCTACTGCGTGTTCGAGACTTGCTGACAATACTGCGCTCCTGTTACCTCTATGAATCAAATTCATACTAAATAGCGTTTTATTGGGTTTAATCTAACTAATGCAATGTAATCAGCCAGCTGGAATGAAAACAGCCTTTCGTCGCTATAATCACTTTTTGGAATGTAACTATTTCTAAGTTGCGGCTCAGTTGAGAATTTATTCAGTAGAGATTTTTTTATTGAAGAAAATATAATAATTCGGTGTCGAACTGAAGCGTAGTGGAAATTTAGCATCGAAGTATCATCAGGGACTCTTCTCCCTTCCGATTTAGAGAACTTTCGCGATATTTGGGTGAAAATTCGTCATAAAGTTTCGTTGACACAAAAAATCACTTGTGAACTTTGAGGTTCAGAATTTTGTGGATCAAGAAAAATATCGGAATAGATTTTTTCAATCACTGAGTTTTTTCAGAAAATCTCTTGAACTGAGTTTTTAACGAGTGATAGTGAAATGAACTACTTCTGGTCACGTTTTCCCAACACTGCTCGTAATACCCTTTTAAAGATAGACTGAAAGTTAACTCGTACGCGCAAACTGTCATGTGATTCGTGATCCGATAAGTTTAAAAATTGTTAAGTGGTTGCTCTACAGTACAGTTCTTCTAGTCAATTACGTTGTTTTTTCATGTGTTTTCACATGCAGGATAGTTTAATTGGTCAAACAATTTCCCCAGACAGGAGCTAGAAACGGGTTCGAGTCTACGGGTCGAGCTACGGAGCTCTGCGGTAGCTTTTTCGCGGTTTTCATTACATAGTTGTACAGCCCATACTCGCATATCAGTCCCATATCGATTCTCGCCAATATTGAGTTAGCTTGAGGAATGCAATCTATCCTCAATATACTCTCGGAAATTGCAATATAGGTTGAGGGTTTCTTCAGTAAAATGTGAAAAAAATATCAACTCATGTCTGTCCCATATGCAAAGTACCCGCATATCAGTCCCATTCAGTGCAAAGTTCAATAATTTCATTTGTTGCAACATTGGAATAGCAAAGGTGTATTACCGATATTTTATGTAATAATACCATGATTTAGCATTAGGTAGCACAATAAATCGAAAAATTCGAAAATAAAATTTTAATCGTCTTTTCCCCGATCTTGTTAGGAGCATACAATTACATGGGAGCGGGTCATTTCGCCGAAAGTCATGTCGCCGAAAGTCGTTTCGCCGAATGCCATTTCGACGAATGCCATTTCGCCGAAAGTCGTTTCGCCGAATAGGTCATTTCGCCGAAAGTCGTTTCGTCGAAAGGGTCATTTCGCCAAAAGGGTCATGCCTCCTGTATGTTATGTCTCCTGTATAACTGATGTAATGCAGCCACATAACAGAAGCCAAGATGGCTCGGCGGCACAAAGCCGAGGCGACACCAGCTAAGTCGGCCGCCGACCCGCCGTCGGAAGCGGCGGCCTCTTGCATACAAACCTGTAACCGCCTCGTTTGCCCGGTCTACTCAAAGCTAGGATTCTTTGCTTTTGTTAGGTCCGAACGAGCGGTAGCGAGGTCAGACAACACATGAACCGAAACGATGTGGCGTAGCCGCATTAGATATTTTTTTCATTTTCACTTAATAAACGGAAAATACCACATGCTTTGATGCTTAGTAGCTAATAGTCAACAATTTTTCTTGGGAACTCCGTTATGAAGCTCATGAATCAATCTTTATTCAAGAGTACAAGAATCAATTTTCATTCAAGAGGTACAATTGTAGTTCAACAGAACGGGCGTTAACGCTATCATCTTTAATTTGTCTTTATTTTAAATCAATTTCAATTATGATTTTAAGACGATTTCAGGATTCGGCGAAATGACTCTTTCGGCGAAACGGCTTTCGGCGAAATGACCCTGATCCCAATTACATAACCACTCTGGTGTAGCGGCAGCTGGCCAAATCGTATCAGAGATGACTTTGCTCCTATACTCGCAGATAAACGGTAATACAATCGATGTAAACTACAATACAATCGATGTAAACTTATGTCGTTTCTGTTTGATGCCAAACCTAAACCAGTCTCCACTTCAACTGCTGTCAAACTGTTTGTTTCAACGTTATTGAATTGAAAATTGAGTCGGTTTCGAACCTGGTTTTTATTTCAGGTTTGTTCAAACCCCCATTGCTAAGTGTGAACTCAACACAGTTTCATGAAAAGTGTTCGTTTGATGAACCTACCCAGTTTCAGTTTTCTCAAGCCAAAACGACATTAGAATGTTGTCGACGATGATGCGACGAATGGTTTCGTTTTCACGTCACTACTGCAAATCACTAGCCGAATCATGGCCTTCTTCGCGAACTTGTCAGCAAACATGAACTTGAATATTCCCAGCACATTCCCACTTTCCCACCACAGCACATTAGCCAGCTTGGAACAGGACTACTCCGGATCAATTGGTTTGGGCACAATCGGAAGTGTGAAAGAATACGTTTCAAAAATTTTACTGCAAGGAATACATCTCCACAAATTAAAAAAATGGTTAACCTTTCCGACAATATTTTAAACATCACATACAAGTTTTTCGATGAACCGGTTTCTTCAAAAATCAAATTCTTCAATATTTTGGGTAAACTGTCTCCAGTCCACGCTCTTTCAAATGTCGTATGCAGATATGAATTCCCTTTCAGGGCAGAATTCATATCTTACCCGACTGTTTCTCTTTTTGTCTTATCCTCAATAAAATACAATGAAAATTTTTATACGAAAACAAGCTGAGAGTTCGTCGTATTCCAGAGAAAAATTCCACCGTCAAAGCTCGATGTAAAAACAAAAGAAGGTGAAAACAGTAAACGCAAGAGTCAGGAATTGTTCAATATTTACAAAACTGCTGACATCGGGGAACTTTTAAAATAAACGCCTTCAATGCGTGACTTGCCAAAGTGATGTTTAGTAGAAAATCTGGATCAATCTACAGACTTTAGTGGATCAGTATGTAAGTAAGAGTAAGTATTTTAGAGCAAATATCCACACAATTTTTTAGTCCAATATACAGATATAAGTTAAGGGATTTTCACCCAGTAGGTTGGAATGTACCAGAGACAAAAAGACTTTATTGAGAATAATGAATGCCATAATATACTACAAGGAGCTACTTGTGAAGTTCCTATGATCAAGTTTCTTCCAATTCGGTTTGATGAACGTCATTTAAGTTTGCATCTTGTTTCGTAAGTTTTCTTCGAGTATCGGTTCAAACTAAGTTCACGTGTTACAAAAAACATGGATTAAAAAAACATGAATCATTATCACTAGAGAAAAGCATAAACACGATTTAAAGTAAATCATCATATATAATCGCATTGTATTGAATAATTATTTATTATGTGACATTCTTGAATGAGAACAGTCGATTTTACAGGGATTACCAACAAGATTGTTATCAACGATTACGATTACAGCAATTGAAGGGCAGCGTCGTAAGAATTAAAACAGAGATAATCGGTTGATGATGCTGTTTGTGTTCGTTAGTTACTGATTAGCAGTTCGATCGAAACAAACGATGTTCTTCTTGAAATGTACCTTTCTGCTTCTCATGTTTTCAACTTTTCGTGCAATTTTTGGAGGTAAACAATACACATAGTAGGATAGATTCCACGATAAAAGCTATTTTCTATTTTTTTCCAGATGATTGTGGCCAGCGGACAGCATTGACTCGTCAGTTAGTTCACTTTGGAAACCAATCACGCTTGGGAGAGTGGCCATGGCATGTTGGTTTGTTCCACAGGATGAACAGAGCTTCACCTAGTTACGCATGTGGTGGAACTATTCTCACTAAAAACTGTGTCATTACGGCTGCTCATTGCACATACCCGCAGTCCAGAGTGCGTCCATTGTTTGCTTCGGAAATACTAGTTCGAGCTGGAATTGCTAATATACAACAGCTGGAACATTCACTTCAGCAGTTTTCCGTCGCTGAGATTCTGCGGCATGAAGAATACAATACGGATTCTTTGGAAAGTGACATCGCGCTGCTGAAATTAGCGGGATCATTTGAATTCACGGATTATGTCAAACGGATTTGCTACTGGATTGGTGGTGATGGAGAAGAGTTGATCATCGGAAAAAATGGAATGATTGTTGGTTGGGGTAAAGATGAGAACGAAGCACTTCCGGACATTTTGCAACATGCAATAATGCCGATAGTATCGAGAAAAAACTGTCGTGATAGTGATCCTGTTTATTACCCGAAATTCTTATACGACAGGAAAACATTTTGTGCTGGCTATCGCAATGGAACATCTGCCGGACTTGGTGATAGCGGAGGGGGTTTGTATATCGAAATCGATGGAAAGTGGCGTTTACGGGGAATTGTAAGTAACGGTAAACTAAATCCCACAACTCTTTTACTAGATACGAAGAGCTACGTAGTGTTTACTGATGTTGCATACTATAGGTCATGGATTAATCAAAAAGTACCCCAATTAAACGCATCACATCACGAAGATTCTACTGGGCACCAATTCAGTAAATGCGGAAAAATCAAACAAACTGAATTTTCTCGCACCGGCTTCAAAGAAGACCGAAAGTGGCCTTGGAAAGGTGAAGTTTATAAGAATGGAAAACCACCTTCCAGACTTTGCGAAGTTGCAATTATAAACCCCCTGTTTGTGTTATCTCCTGCTGAGGTTTACAGTCCTGAAGACGTAATCAATCCATCGCAGCTTCTTATAGTTTTCAAGGTTATAAGAAATTATGAAGGAAAACCATTTCATCACTCAAAAGTAAGAAAGATCAGTCCCCATGAAAACTTTGATCGACAGACAAGAATGCATAATATAGCTCTACTACAGCTAAAGGATTCCTTACAATTCACTGAACTTCTACGCCCAATTTGTCTCTGGGAAATGGAACCTCCGAAATTCGATATTTCAAATACTGATGGTTATTTAGGAGAATTCAACAGTTTAATTGGGCCTCATGATGAATGTGTCAATGTCTACAATATTTCTCAGTCATTCTTAAACGAGCATTCATTGTGTATCATTATATCAATATATAACTTTAGAGGAACGTTAGGAGATCTCTTATTTCTAAAATATAACGATTCTTGGTATCTTCGTGGAATATCTTTCAACATGATCAAACGAGATTACGTATATTACATATTACTACTGGACGTTGCCTTTTATAAAGATTGGATTATAAAAAAATCACTTACTCCGTCCCAGAACCTTCTCGCTATTGAAAATTGCTCAAGCGCTTCACCTGGCCAGTGGTTGTATAATATTCGAAACAATTATGTACTTCAGTGCTTTGCTGCTCTAATATCACCGTCACTACTAGTAACAACAGCATCCTGTGTCGAAGGAATTCCTATTACTAAATTGTAAAACTAACCACCACTAACCACAAACTTATACCTTATAAACAGTATTGCTTTTTTACAGATCAGTTGGTATAACTGCAAAGGCACGAAAGGTTTATCTACACCCTAGCTTCGACAAATTGGAATTATCCAATAACATCGCTATTGTAGAGTTGGAGCAACCTTTCGCAAACTCTCCAATCTGTCTACCAAAAAGTGACGGGAATAGTTCCCACTTAGAATTACAGTATCGACATTGGCAGCCTGTCCTTCAATTTGATGAACATTTCACAGTAAACTTTACATCATCTAATGTTCGATCCTGTGCCAGACGATGGCAACGCGAGGGGGCGAAAGTGCACACCGACGGAGGTCACATCTGCGGTCAGCTTTTGGGATTCGAGATCGGACCGAAATATCAGTGCAACGCCAATCTGCACGGTTCACCGTTAGTGTATGAATCCGGTAACAATACTTTTCTTAGGGGAATCCTAGACATTGGAAAGGGCAACCATTGCGAACTGAATGATCTACCAGAGGTATACATCGATGTGAGTTTCTACTCAGAATGGATTGCTGGTATTGAGAAGACGAATCGTGAAGGTTCGACGGCCCCTGCTGTAGAAATCGAAACAACCGAAAGAGAAGAATGGAGAAAAGGTAGTTGGTAGTAGTTGGAAAGAAAGTAACTCTAGTAACAATTAAAGTACTAACGAGCTTCGAAATGTGCTATCAGGAATTTAAATAAATTGACTCCATTCATCTCATATACTTAAACTGTTGCACTTAAAGTACAAGATGATATTTGATGCATTTTCATTTTGCTATTTGAAAATATACACATAGTTTTCTCTGGCAAGTCTGGATAGAATTTCACAAACTCAAATTAAAAGTACCATACGTAATTTCTGAATTTTATCCAGATCCGACTTCCGGGTGCTAAGTCATGACGGTGTAAAAAGACAACCGGCGGTGTAAAAATAAACCAACTTCCACAAATTTAGGTTCAAATACAGTAAAGTAAAATTTTTTGAAGTGGTGTAAAAAGACAACCGGCGGTGTAAAAATAAACCAACTTCCACAAATTTAGGTTCAAATACAGTAAAGTAAAATTTTTTGAAGTGGCCCCCCCATTTTTCGAATCACACGAAATTTTGCAAATGGATAAACAACTATTCATAACTATTAATAAGAAATTTAAAATGCTCAATTTACTTAACTTTTTACTTAAATTTTCCAAAGAAATCGATATTAAAGTACCTTCTTCACCCGATTTTTATTTCTGTTGAATGTTAAAATGTTGCATATATTATTGGTTTTCATAATCAACAAAAATAATTTTTTGCGCGAAGAAGGTTTTTGAAATATTTATTTTTTTTTGTGTCCGCCCGCTGTATGCAAAGTGCACCACGTGAGTGAATCGGCATGGTGCGGCAGGGTTCGGTAGGGTGCGATGTCACTTGCTTATACGCCCTTTTGAAAAATTAACCGAGAAGTGAGAAGCAGATAATTGAGTCAAGTATCGGCCGCGCAAAGTCTAAACATGTACAGAGTTCTACACTATAGCAACTTTTTAGCCTTTCTTTATAGAAAGGTAATAGTATTTCTGGAAAACCGACGTTCGACTCGACGAGATCAGAAAATGTATGTGCGTGTATGTATGTGGGTTATTTCTAATCTTGGGCTGTAGATCGAGTATGAAGATACAAGTTACGTAAACTAGAAATCATTCATTATCAATCTGCAAAATTATTTCCGAAATTGATCAATGATCAAGTTTAAATGTGTTATTGCCGATACATTTGGTTTGAGAAATGTTTCCGAATATGTGACGTATGCGTTAAAGCATGCTTTTGTGAACTATCCTGTGAAACTCTGAATGAATTTGTATCACAAATGAGCCCAAATTCGTGTCAGAAATCGTTTGAATAAAAATAAGGAAAGAAGTATTTTTAATGAGACTATGTCAAAGATAAAAGAAAGGCATTACCAAATCACAGGATGGTTGAAGGTTTTTCTAGGTTACTGACAATTCCGGTTCCAGAAAAATAAACGTAGAAGAGGCCTAACCGCCAAACCGTACTTTTATTTATATCCGCGCCATTATTTCGTAGATACCTGAGCTGAGTTGGCCGCCGACATGTCAAACATTTGCCTGGTAGATACCATTATTAAAATGCGTTGATGCTTAGTAGCTAATGAAGTCAACAAGTTTTCTTGGGAATCCCGTTCTGAGGTTCATGAATCAATCTTTATTCAGAAGTATAAGAATCAATCTTTATTCAAGAAGTACAACTGTAGGTCAACAAAACGGGCGTTGACGCTATCATCTCTCATTTGTCTGTATTTTAAATCAATTCCAATTACGATATTAAGACATTTGCAAGGTTCGGCGAAATGACCCTTTCGGCGAAATGGCTTTCAGCGAAACGGCTTTCGGCGGAATGACCCTGACCCATTCGAATGGCATATGGTGAACACTTCCGGTTTCGTATATACAATCGATAGATATAAATAACGCTTTGTACAGATCACACTTTTCGCACGATTTTTCAGAGATGATTACACAAATTGGGTCATTGATCAAGAGGACATTCCCTGTTACGGAGATATAATCGTTACGTAACTGATAAACAGTTACCGATTATAGATTTATTTATTAATTTCTTTATTTATTAATTTTTTCATTTATTACTTTATTTTTTAATTATATTTATTTATTTGTTTAGCAAGCATAAAGTTAATGCTTTTTGTATTACCATTTTTTGCACCGAAAAGCCATGTCTTTGCTGAAGTGCATGAACGGGATCGATGAAACCCAAAAGCTGTTAGGGTAGAGGGGTTATTCAGTTTGTTACATTATCATCAAATCATTAAGAATATTCTTAAAATCTCCCTATGATGTCTAACTTACTCTATTTTCATTGCCGCTAATTTCTACTGTATCGATTGTTTTCATCGGTATTGAACATTACTGTGGTATTTTTGCAAAAACTTTTCATTAAATGGAAACAGGAATGTTTATTCGGACAAAGTTCAATAAAAAATCGGAGTCATCTCCGATTAAAAACCTGTTTTAATCCACCTAGTGGTGTAATGACTTTTTATGGTTTTTCGCCCTTTTCAGCGATGGTAATAAATTTTTAACACACTTTACCCTATATTTGTGAAAATCGGAACTCAGTGAAAATCGAATATTCAGGAATTTTGTATGAGACTACAAGACCTTTCATTTGAATCTACGTTTGTGAAAATCGGTTCAGCCATCTCTGATAAAAGTTAGTGCACTTATTTTCACAATTTTCGGAAGTCGGATCCAAAAAATATTCAGGAATTTTGTATGGGACCACAAGACCTTTCATTTTAATCTAAGTTTGTGAAAATCGGTTCAGCCATGACCGAGAAAAGCTAGTGCAGTAAACCGTTACACACACACACACACACACACACACACACACACACACACACACACACACACACACACACACACACACACACACACACACACACACACACACACACACACACACACACACACACACACACACACACACACACACACACACACACACACACACACACACACACACACACACACACACACACACACACACACACACACACACACACACACACACACACACACACACACACACACACACACACACACACACACACACACACACACACACACACACACACACACACACACACACACACACACACACACACACACACACACACACACACACACACACACACACACACACACACACACACACACACACACACACACACACACACACACACACACATATTTTGCGTACTCGACGAACTGAGTCGAATGGTATATGACAAAAAAAATGTCATTAAGGGGTGGTAGGTTCCAGAATGATCGTTCAACAAAATAATTTCCAAAGTTTTGCATGATAAAAAGCATCATTCGAAAAACATTTTCAAATTTTTTTGTAGAAAAATATAGAGAAATAAGTCGGTAAAGAGGTAATTTTGAGGACGCTTCTTCAAAATCATGAAATGTGGTGTCCACTGTTTCTCAGCGCAGACTAATCAGAAGTGAACAAATGAACGCAGCGTAGTTAAAGTAGAAGTTTTTCTAGACCCCAACGTTTCTGTTTGATATTTTTTTAAATTTTTGGTGGTTGTTCAAAGTGAAAACTACACTCTTAGAAAAAATGAAATTTACGCTTGACGTAAATTCAAGTATGCCGTATTTGCGTCGGTGATGGCACAATATTACATCTACTAACATGTAAACATATATTTTGCGTCTGTGTCGATGTGAGTTTCAGCTAAAACAACTGTGAAGTTAATGATATGACTTATCTTTAAATGCTTTGTATTGTGAATGTAAGTAAATCGCGACGCTCCTTTTATGTGCATCTATAAAGATGTAACATTTTTTAAGTGTGTATGATTTTTCACAAAAAAAATCCGCCATTTTGTAGCTGTTAAACCTCCCCAAAATAACAAACAACGAAAAAAAAAACGTTGGGGTCTGATTTTTTATATGTAGAAAGTGTGTGCAAAATTTGAACAAAATTGGTGCAGTAGTTTTTGAATGACGATAGACTTTCAAAACCTGCTTTCTAGAAAAACGCGTTTGAAGTTTTGAAGTCAATCGAAGAAGAAATCTTGGGCATGTGCGCCGAGCTCTTGCTTCTTCGCAGAATGACATAGCGATAGATAAAGGTCCATAATTTCCAGAGTGCGTTCCAAAAGCAAAGCAAATTCTTGGCATTACATTCCTTTGGTAGAATTTGGCCTTTCTGTTTCAACAGACTTCGTAGCCGATTCTTAGTGTACAGAATCATTGCATGGCTAGTACTATGGATCCTACTGACACTAAAGAATCCTTCCAGGTCGGGGCTCGAACATACGACAACTGGCTTGTAAGACCAGTGTCCTATGCATTGAACCGCCCACCCGGGACGGGTTCACTCGGCTTAAAAATTTCACAGAGTATACTTCAACGTTTTACTATAAGAAAATATAAAGAAAATAATAAATGATTTTTCAAAAGTGGGAAATTATGCACAACGTGTTGCAATAAAATACATAATTTCATTAGAATGACATCATTATACCAATAGGTGTATAAAAGCAAGGTAAAAAACTGAATTTTACATGTCGTATAAGGGATTAAGTCACATGTAAAATTCAGTTTTCTACCTTGCTTTTATATAATTATTAAAGACCTAATTTATCAAACGACGGAGAATTTTTTATTGTAATGACTTAATGCTGGATTAGCATGAATTTTACTGGTTTCGACTGAAGTTTGCATTCGGCTAGCAAGTGCGACAGTATGAATTTATGTGCACTATTTACTAGCCAGGCAGATGTATGCTTCCGTAAGCTCAGTGAAATCCAATGATTCTTGGCTCAAGTCACGGTGGTCCCTAGTATAGTTTTTATTTCAACAAATTTCATGTAATAGAATTTTTCGAATCACACTCAATATCACACGTTGTTGTACGTACATTTGCGTGAACTACTAGGTTCCATATATCACTAACTGAAGTCATAAATCAAGAAGTAAAAATAAATTTTAAAAATTTCCTTTTATGTTCATCTTATTAGATGTGAAATCACGAGTTTTTTCGGAGCTTGCAGGGTGTTTGATTGCATTTAGCATTCTATATCACAAATACTCCTGATTCGAATATATTCTCAAATGAAATATTGGGGTGACTAGAGCTGTATCTTTTATTCATCACATTCATTGAAATTATTCGCTATAGAGAGATCTGTCATCAATTAAAGTTTCACTAGCATAAAAAACCAACTCGAGCCTATGTCAAAGACTAAAAAGGCCATCGTCCAGGTACCATGCGCGCGGGTGGTTTTAGGAAATTTTTGATGGAAATTTTGAAAAATTTGCCAAAACCAAAAACATACAGACCTTTGAAAAGCTTTTATCTATCTGCAGGGCAAAAATTACTGAAAAATTCGGAGAATTTTTCGAGTCTTATCAAAAACAGTTCTGAAAAAATGAGTTTTTTTTTGTGATTTTTCACAATAATTTGAAATAATAATTCGATGGAATGAATTTTTTTTTTTCAAATAAACATTATGCTGGCTACAAGAACCACATTCGGACCCTTGTTTGAAAAACCTTTTCACGCTTTTCATGGAAAATCAACGAATTTCATATAACCGATTTAGTAGAAGTTTTTGGAATTCGTTGATTTTCTATGTAAAGCGTGAAAAGATTTACCAAAAATTTCATTTTCAAAAAAAAATTATTATATTGTTGCTTTATTGAACCTCGGTTTTCACCTTAGGGTCATTCGTCGAGAGGTACATACGTTTTTCTTTTGATAAGCATAAGCAAGACAACATATTTAGTATTTTTGTTATTCATTTATTTTCAATTTTTGTAGAGGTTTGAAACATGCGTCACGTACAATTTCTTATATTTGAATTTTCAATATTTTACACATAAATTTGTGTGCTCTTTTCTAAAATTACATTTAATAAAATTCTTACATTCATTCAATGTTTTGCTAAAAGCAACTTACTCATAATTTTCTTTTCTACAAATATTTACGTGAAAGAATGCATTCAAAAAAAAACAATCACTAATCGGAAGTTTCACCGACTTCACGTGTGATTTCACGTTTTGTTCATCACTCACTTAAATCACTGGTCCAGCTACCATCGAACGGTATGCTGATTTTTCATTTCCTATGTAGATTCACATTTAACGTCATATCTAGTAGCTAGTAGCCTCTTGGGTTTCCTATTATATTGCACTGGTTCTGTGTAACCCTATCGAATAGAGTTGTAGTTCGTCTCGAATATTTTGCTCAGGAATCAAAATTGAGAGAATACACTGGTCCCCTGAAGATCTAGTTGATTAGTATGCTCTTGGTCAGACTTGTCAACTGTTGTTGTTGTTGTTGCTGCTGCTGCTGCTGCTGCTGTTGTTGTTGGTGATGTTGAAATAGTAACGATCCTCCTAACGCGTTTGCAGCGGTTGTTGCATCATTATTGGGATGCTGTCCCGGGTGCTGGGGAACGCTAAAGTTATGCTGATAGTACTTCTGTCAAAAGACTTTGCCTATAAAAGGGGCATCCAGCCGACCGCCCCGTGCACTTGGCATCAAGAAAGGACTGCTGTAATCACCCGACCGTAATGCAGCGGCAGCGACGGCAGAGTGGTGTAGATTCGATAAGGTGGACAAAGGAGATGCTGATAGGGCTGCCAGAGAGGCTGACGTTGAAGCAGGACCATTTCCTGGCCAGGAAGAACCGTGACGACCGGGATCGGATGATTGTTGAGTTGAGTGCTGCTGTTGATGTTGCTGATGTTGACGCTTTAGACTAGCACTAAGACTGACGTCGTGCAACTTTCGCATATGCTTTTTGAGGTCAAAGTTGCGACAAAATCCTTTTGCACAAATTTTACACGTGAACGGTTTTTTATCGTTGTGGGTGTGCATGTGAAACGTCAGGTTGTACACCTGATGAAACGCCTTATTGCAAATAGTGCATTTGTAAGCCTTGTCACCGCTATGCGTTAATTTGTGGTTCTTGTAATTTCCCTTCTGGTGAAAACCTTTCCCACAGTACTCACAGATATAGGGTTTATAGCCTGCATGGATGCGAGTGTGTGTGTTGAGCGTCGATGACCGATTGAAGGCTTTTCCACAGGTCTGACACTTATGTGGTTTTTCCGATGTGTGAATGATTTTATGCCTACATAAAGTCGATGCTTGTCGGAATCCTTTACCACAGATTTTACAGATGAAAGGCCTTGCTCCGGTATGAACAGGCATATGGCGAGTAAGATTGTAATGTGCATTGAAAACTTTACCGCATTCCGGACAGGCAAAAGTCTTTTGTTTCGCTAAGGCTGCTGCCGACGTAAGGTTGGTCGAATTTGATGAGTTCACTGAACTGTTGAGATCACCGGACGAAGATGAAGACGTCGATACATTCAGGTTTACTTTCTTGTGGTGGGCCAAAGAATGCTGACCCGATGACAAGGAAGAAGAACCTTCCAAACTTCGCAGAGCATTAGCCCCGGAAGCGTAGGGATGCAGTGGAGCGCCATTGCTTCCACCGACGGCACTGGCTGCTGCTAGAGAAGTACCATTCAATAACGTAACAGGATGTTGAGTTAAGGCTGCATACTGGGCCGCCGCAGCAGCACACATCAACTGGCCAGGATAGTACAACAGTGGATACTGACTCAGCAGGTCCTGATGACGATTGGCCACAAATTGATGCATCGAACTTGGCACGTACTTCTTGAACGCAGAGTCATACGCGGCCATCGTCGAAGATTGTTCATAATTCGGGCTTGAAGCAACCGACGTGGGACTTGAAGACTGTGGTGGTTGAAGGATATCGGCTCTATCCTTTCGCCGAAGCTCCGTTTCAGCATCATCGTCGTCATCTCTGCCCATAATGTTGGCTATCGAAAACTTAAGCGCTCCGCCATTAGTTCGCTGTATTTTGATCGGCTTCTGGTCGATCTCAGGTTCAATGCTAGTATTACTGTTCGCTGATTCCATAGTGGGACTCTTGGAAGTGATGGGTAATCCTGGTGGGCTACACGGCGGCTGCATACCACGTGGACTCTGTACAAAGGGTAGAAACAAAAAAAAATGTCATGAGAATTTTAATCAAACCTCATGGGACCAATGTGGGCCGGGCATACGTGATGAGTAAAATAAAAACGGCACCGCTGGATGCCACCATAATGATTGGAGAGCAGAGTTGATTCTATTCAATTTTTGCTAGGTTCACTCCCGTCGAGGGGAAAAACCGGAGAAACGGATTGAATCCATTGTTTGATTGTTGATAGTGGAAGAACAATTGAAGCTGCCGAGTGTAGAGGAAGGTTAATTAAATTTATTCTCCGGCAAAGAGCCAAGCGTCCCGCGAAAGGGGTCAAGTTTGATGGAATGTCACGTAGCAGTTTTAGCGGCAGCATGAATGAACAATAATTTAATTGAGATTTGAATTCGATGTAATGACTGTTGGCATAATAAGTACGGATCGAAACAATCCACACTGAGCACACGCCTTTTTAGCACAAATCTTTGATTGATGCTTGGCTCCTATTGTTCGAGTAGTCAACAAACATGTATTGAACATTGTTCGCTTGAATGTCTGATTAATTACAACAAAACTTTCGCCCCCTTTAAAATTTTTTAAGGTTTTATACCTTTCCAAACTTGATTGCAGAAAATTTTAAAACAAGCTTTAACTTTTCCTTGACTTTGCAGGCATATACGAAAATTTTGATTATTTAATAATAGCTCAAAATGGTTGGATTCCAAATTATTAGACAGCTTTAATATTTAGCCAAAGTTGTTGAAATGCAAACAGTTTTTTAATAACAAATGATTACTCAAATGTTCATCTTTCCTTTAAAACACTTAGTTGTAAAGTAAGCAACATATTTCCGGACATGTTCAGTAAACTTCTATTATTGTTTTCTTGTATTCATTATTCTTCATGTGTTTTCAAATGTAACGATGAATTTTTGTCAACGTGAAAATATTCTAATTTAACAAAAATATGAATTGCACAACTTCTCTAGCCTACAACATAGTAGCTAACAATTTTGCAAAAATAAAACATAAGCTTAGTTAAAGCTTGAGTTAAATTCAATAAATTTTTTATACACCACATCATACATTTACATCACAACCCAGAGATTGTTAAACAAAAATACTTAAGGGATATAAAAAAAAAACAAAATACGTACAAAATAAACCATGTTGCACTGACGGAACCCGTGTATGGTGTTGATCAAGTGCCTCTCGAGCAACCTTGGAAGCGGCAGTCCTTCTCGTTCGGAAGTGCTCGAATCGTATTCTGCGTGATGGGGTTTACTGTTTCGATTCGTTCAATTATACCACTCCTCACAGTACCGAGTACACACTGGCTTAAATCACTTAAATTAAAAGTTTCCTTCTTCAGTCACACCGTGTTATCACATCACTTGCACACACCAACCCATGCCAGACACTCTCGAAGACGTTCCTGTTTTGATTCAATAACTTCGTAAGCTGCTCCTTACCGAGGTGCCAAATGCGGGTGGCAAAACTCAATTAGGAAAATTAATTCAATTGATTGAAGACAAGAGGTTGGCCTTATCCAGAACCAGACGGTCGTACGTGTGCGTATATGCTTGTTGGCAGCGATAACACTCGAGTAGTCTTCCTCGTTCAAGTTCTTCTCGACACTCTCTAGGTACATACATTAACACTTTCCAGCAGTAGTTCACTTTCCGTTCGCAGACAAATGGCCCCGAGAATGCAACCGGTTCGACAGCTGAAACTGGTCTGAGCAAACAACGGTTCACAATTCGACTGATAGCACTCTACGGAAAATCTCGGTCAGTCAGCTAGAACTGATCCAGGATCGAAGGGAAGCAACGAAAACAACAATTCGTTCAATATGAATGCAGACGAGTGAACGAGAACGCACGATACTCGCTGTTCGATGTTTTTTACGTTCTTTACCAGAGACGTGCAGAGTCTTCATATCGCAACCTCCTGTGCAAGGGACAGGTAATCCCTGTAGGTTTTCGCTTCACTCACACAAGCGTAATCACTTACGAGTGCAGATTTTGCGCATAATCGTACCGTGTCAGCACATACACACAACCAAACAGGAGCATCGGCCGCAGCAAAAAAGGTACCGAGCATAAAAAGGTAGAACATCCCTTCACTCACCCATTTCCACCCATCAGGGAATTGCACGCAATCCTTCGAGCTATTCATCTTGCCAACCGACAATGAGCAGCGAGCTGGAAAAAGGACACAGTCATACATAGCGTTAATGCTATGTACAAACATCTTCCCTGTGCACCCCTGCGCTCTGTGATTTTCAGTTTCTATTTCCTCCTGATCGCCCATACACCCATAGGTCCTCATCATCGCAGGATGGTGATGGCATATTATGGCGCTACATTGATGGTGTTGGTGGCCTGTCCTTTTGGATGCGAATGAGAGCCTTTTCCAGAGTAAGAAAGATTTGTACTTCTTCTCCGGTTCATCTACAGCAGGGTGACGCCCTCTCTAGCAGTTGCCAGTATGCACATGCAGCAGCAGAACACCACCCCCTCTGTTAACTATTCGTTCGTTCGTTCATCGCATCACCAACCACCGATCGTGATGGAACATCGTAGCGTCGGCAACCGGTGCGGACAGCTCTGCCACTTTTTCTTGTGAGTTTATTTCAGTCTGCACGTCCTTTGCTTCGGCAGCCTCGGTGGGTGGCGATTGGTGGTAAGTAGACAAAGTGGTAGTTGTTGCTTGTTAGCTCATTATGAAGCAGGCGGAAAACTAACAGTAACGAAATGTTTAAGCAAACAGAACCGTTCTCTTGGCAAGGGCAGCCGAGTGTGCGCTGAGCGACGGGACGAAGCAATTTGAGACTCTAAGGAGAAGTGTTACAAAGAAAAGTGCAGCGTTGTGGAAAGTGCACAACCGAATGCAGAAAGCTATGCGTCTTAACGAGATGGATAGTTTCTTGTGGAAGGTAGTGTGAAAGGATTGTTAACGGAAAATTATTAAGTCCTGATGAAATCATTATTTCAATAATAAAACCAGTTATGCAAATTTTTTGGATTCATTAAAATCAAAACAAACTGAAAAATACTATCGATTATAGCTCTACCTGATAATATTTAGCATTTAAAATATTTATCTCGTCTTGGCATGTATGTTTCCGATGGAAACCTAATGATGACGTTTCTAGAATAGAAAGGAATCTGATAAATTAATAAATGCTCTATGAATTTTTCCTTTATATTTTGAATTGGCAATGCTTGCCTGATGATTTCTTCATCACTTAATATATCGTTTCAACAAATTAAATCAATTGATGGTATAACATGGCTGATAAAGACTGTTGCCTTACGACACAGAGGAAAACTTTTCTCATGTAAATAACATGATTCGAATTTTCCTTCGTCGATGGAACTCATAATAGTATATTCATAGTAATAGTATTAATATGCGTGATTCAATCAGCTATAAATTGACCAGATAAAATGATTATTGACCGTCGTGTTAAATGACTTTTTCTGTTCGTTTTTTTCAATCAGACTTGCAAATATATGATATTTTGAAATTTCCTGTCCTCTACGATTCAACATAATCAAGAAACCATGATGGAGAAATACAGATCGAGAATATTTTGCAAATTTTTTTCATTTATTTTCACTCATATATTTGGAACCCGAAACTGAACTTGAAATTATTTATTTTTTTTAATAATTCAACTTATTTTGAAAACAGCCGGAAGTTTTTTTTAAACTACTAGCTGACCCGTCGAACCTCGTCTCGCCCGAATTTTTTTTTTAATTTATATTTTCGGATAGTAGAATTGTCAAACGTCTTATGCTGTTAAGGTATCTTTCCATTATTTTATTGATTACTTGGATGCGATGAATTTATCAAAAAATATTGTGAATATGTTAAAAGCTTTTGTTACGCAAAAATTAAGCGAATGCACCGATCGCCATATCATCTTTTGAGTCAGTTCATCGAACAGCGATTGTAGATCTCTCTCAAACTAATGGTTTCGTCATATGGGATAAAAAGTGAAGTAAAAATAACTAAGATGACTACTTTGAATTGATTCCGCAAATTTACAAAGGCTGCCCTCACGACTTGTAGTTGTAGACTTGTAGTCACTTCTCGCTAGTCTGGTAATATTAATTAGTCGTGTTTGATGAATGTTCGTAGCGTGACAATCACAAAAACAATTTTCGATTAACAAATTAGCGATAAAACATTTTTTTACTTTTAATTCATGACTTCTGGTCAGTCAGTAATTATTTAGTAAATTTGTGACATATCAGAGACTCGGAGGATTCGCATCGCTAAGTTCGACTCCTCTGGTAGAAAGTAAAAGTTTAGATGCGACAAACCCTCTTCTTACTTAAATGAACCTTGTTACGTCGATTTTTTCGGCACTTTATCTTCGAATCCTTACTCTTCCTTCTATGGCTCTATATTTTTCATATTCTTTCTCCTCTAGTTAGTTTGATATTGTTAAAAAAATCGAAAGATAAAATGAGTAATTCTTGGACATTCGAAAGATCAAGTTACCATTCTTTTAAAACCATTCATTCTTGACTTTTACACGAACACTGCATTCGTTTAATAGTTGAAATAGTTTTCGCATGAAAAATCTCCACAGAAAACAACTCGTTGCGCGCTAAAAAATTCTTCCAACGATCTAGTATTCATTTCTCCGACGGTCAAACACTTATGCAACTCGTTATGCGCCAAACACCTTCCGATGATCTAGCAAGCATAGGCAAATTTTTCAACGGAAAATTCCATTGTCCATACAAAATAATTTTATTGATTTTGCCCACTTTTCCGGCAAATTTTCCTAATTTTTTTATGTACGAACCCGGTGGGGGTAGAAACTAATCAAACAAAACAAGAATCATGTAAATTCATCCATCCGTTCTTACGTGATGCGAATGATCTCTGCATTTATATATATATATATATATATATATATATATATATATATATATATATATATATATATATATATATATATATATATATATATATATATATATATATATATATATATATATATATATATATATATATATATATATATATATATATATAGATTTAAAATTGCAGCTTTTTCAACAGTACAATCAAAACTTTTAAATTATGTGTTACACAGATAAAAATATTTACATCTATTTTCATGCACATATTTGGAGCAGGAAATTAAATATAAAGTTACTTCTCAGATCTTTACTTTTCAATACACTTTGAAAGTAAAACTAAGCGTAAATTAAAATATGTTGTATAATTCATTGCGAAATCAAGGCATTCTAATTTACGTTTTACATCGATCATAGTCTTCAATCGATTTTTGATTCAATTGACGTCTATTTCAAAGTATCATTGAATTACATGTCGTGTGAATTCCATTTTTTTTCCTGTGAACTACAATGAAGATTTTCGATTCCAACAATGTTTATTTCGCATTTATAAAGGGTGTTTTTTTAAAGCTTGCTGAATGAAATTCAAATAAAATGTGTGTTGTTGACCGATTTTGATCAAACTGGTCGCAAATGAAAAGTTTCCCCGTCACCCAGAACGCTATTTAATGGTTTTGTGATAGGATGTTTACTTTTTGAGTTATAAGAAGTTTCATGGCAAAATTATCTGTCACAATTGACCTTGAAAACAGAATATATTTTCAGACTTAGATTCCGCACGGTAATACCTATCCAACAAACCATAGATTGTTAAAATCCGTCCATTTTTAACGGAGATATCGAAATTTTTGTGTAAGCGACTTTTTCCCTATTCCAGCAGTAGAAGTTTTGAGCGCTGTCTGGCAAAGAAATGCTTTGGAGCAACATAAAACACGATTTTTTATACTGTTACATACATTTGTTTCTAAATACCCAAAAGACTGTGTACATCATGATATTTTACCTCGGACCGATTTCAGCACGGTTCGTTTTTGGCAAAATAATCGTTCGAATATGCCATATGAAAACCAGATGATGGCGGAACTTTCGAGTTGAAAGCAATTCCATAATTATATTGATTTAAACTACTTACAGCAATAAATGCAGGAAAAACATAACAACCATATACCATTCGAATCAGTTCGTCGAGATCAGCAAATTCGTGTGTGACAAATAATTCCACTCAATTTTTTTCGGAGATGTCTCAACCGTTTTCTACAAACTCAGATTCATATGAAAAGTTGTATACTCCCAAACAAGGTTCCTGAATTATGTTCGGTTCCAACCTCTGGTTCCGGAACTACAGGATGATATCTGAAACGGAATTAAAACTGTGTAACTCATTTTTCTCGTAGATGGCTGAACCAATCGAAGATTCAAATGAAATCTAAGAATCATATAAGATTCAAATGAAAAGTTTTAAGGTTCTATAAAAGGTTCTTATTTTTCAGTCAGATCCAACTTCCGGTTTCGGAGATACAGGGTGATAAGTATAAAAATGTCTATTTCACTTAAATTAATCAGGTTTATCGGGTCTGCAGATTCGGATAGTCGATAACCAAACAAACTTATTTCATTTTTGTTGTATTCAATTTTCGTTTCGGAAGGCACCCAAAAATTTAATTCGCACTACGATTCCTCAAAGATGTCTACATTGATTTTCAAACATTTTGAAACAAATGTAAACTATACAGCTACTCAGGTGAATTTGTCTGACTTCGGCTGCACCGAATTTCGGATTCCGTTTCTCAAAGCTCAATCGTTTTCTCAAAAAATACCAAATCAAAATTCAGAAACAAAAGTTCAAATTAAAATAAATCCAATTTTATCCCATTCTGACTTCCGATTCTGGAATTGTAGGATGATGAATTTTTAAAATTCAAAGCGATATAGAAGAGCGTATTCCAGCAATGACACGTTTAATATTGGTTTCAAAAACATCAATCGTTTATCGCTGGTTTATCCCCACAAATAACAATCGAGTGGCGTCAAATAGCCAGAATCAGTTTGTTTAGTTGCCTACTTATAATGGCTATCGATTTGTGGAATTTTGAATCCAGTTTAGAAAAATTTTGCGGTTTTTGTTTCGCCTGTTTAAGTGACGGTGTACAATATTGAACGCATGTTACCCTATAGCTTCGGAAATTCAATAGCAACCAATGAAGCTACAAATCAAGTTTCACAGTGATTGCATAACCTTTCTATATGCGAAAAGCAAAAAAAGTTTCATCGCTATTGGTTATAAAGATCAATAGCCATTACTAAACATCTTTGATCCTATGAATGGTTAATTGAAAATCGTGATTCTTCCATGTACCCAAACAGTAAAGTTGGTAATGCGAAAAAATAATGATAAAAATTAATTGATAAAATTTGAAAAATGTTTTATCATTTTTTACGTACTGTCAACCAAAGTTACAATTTTTCAACAATAAAACCTAAATAAAAGAGCCTAAAATTCTTAAAATATTTAGTTTTAAACAATGAAAAAAGGATCGACTCAAATATTTTCTTCTAAAATCTTAGTAAAAATTTTGCACTAGCGTGTCCCATAGACAAAAAGTGACAAAAATGCCCTGGTTTTGACAGTCAAACATGAACGGGTTGAATAAAATGGGAGGATTTTTTTCATTTCGTCGGGTGACCATTTCCATGTTAGGGTGGATAAAAAGTTTAATATTTAATAATTTAGACCTTTCTACACAACATATAAAAAAACAAGCGAAGTAACAATTTTCGTTTTTGAGTTATATTTTGAGAATTTTAAGTCATTCATTTATCGATCATTAACCGACCATATTTAAATCGTAGCATTTTAACAATTTAGCCGATATTTTCAATTTTTTGATTTACTCTGTAAAAATTCTTACACTTTCCAGAAAAAATAAGAATAAATAAAAAAGTTGGATTTTCACGTGGGATAAAGAACTGTAAAATGTCCATTATATTCGCTCATCAAATTTCACACAGAGTGATAGTTGTTTGATTGTTTGGATATGTTCTGTACAATTGCAGCTGATCCCAATGAATATCGCAGTAACTACCAGCGGTGTTCCTTCAAGGTAATAAAATAAACTTATATATTACATCGCGAATTTGCATCAATCGAATTTTCTTTGCGACGATAATTTATTATAGATCGAATTCATCGCCACCTAAATTCAATGACAATAAACCATGGTCGCGGGGAAACACTGGCATGAATGCTTTTTTGTTAATTTCGATTCTGAGTTTATTATCGGCAGCATTATCTTGTTATATGATTCTATCGTCCCGACCATAAGCGGTTTGTGGACGAAACGCAAAAACGAACTAAATATATAATGTGTTGCTTGAGTAGTGTAACCGTCATAATACATTCGTGCTAATGTTCATTTTTTTTTCTTTGACACTATATGAAGTAGGTAAAACGAATGAAACAAAATACGAGGATAAATTATTTCAGGTTATCTCATTGATGCACTGTGTTTTATGATTCATGATTCAATTGATTACCAATTGAATTGAATATTCCTTTCATGAACTGAATTAAGTATATTGTATTAGTCATAATAAAATAACGCGCCTTACAATATATAATACTGTATCACATTTCAAGACACTACTGGCACTAATATCAAATCATTTACCAACATATAATAAGTATAATAACCACATCATTGTAATAATGCTACTTACTAAAACCATGCACAGTGTGTTAGTTTTGCACCAGTGAAATACCATCCCTATATTTATCAATGTATAAATCGGAATCTTCTTGTTGCTTTCTACAGCAAAAACACTATTTTTCTACCAACAATCATGTCTTCAGAAAATCCTTCGCTTACAAAATACTCATATATAATCTCCGGTTTATAATCCATTAGGAGCTCATGTAGCAAAATATTTTCCACAACAAGCACCCTCAACAGAAACATTTTTGTCCTCACACGTTCGCATGAGTTCGTTCGGACAAATGAGACCACAATATTTGAAAATATTGACCCCACACAAACTGACCAATATTTGCAAACTGCTTTCTTCTCCGACCATTTAATAATAAAGCAATTTTTTCATTACCTTCCATTAACCTCACTTAGGCCGGTCAGCCCGGTTCTTCATACTATGATCTTCTCATTTCACCATTATTCGATCTATTTACAGGATCATCCCGCTCCGGAGCACATCATCTTTCTGCTCTGGTAGCATCCTACGGCTTTGTAAAGGATCTACCGCAGTAAAACCCACAAGGAAATCATCTCTATACTCGTAAAAATTACCGTCTGCTCGGTCGAGTGTGCAAAATTTTGCATATCCCATCGATCGGCTGTGGTCCGACGTGGGATCAAACAACCGTAGTTCGGCAGACCATAATCCGTTTAGGGTTCGAAAACTATGGGTGAGAAGAAAAAACAAAAAAATAATGATAATAAAATTTTCAAGAAGGTACCGAATGAGGTAGATCAAAGTGGAACATTGTAATCTGTTCAAAACATCCTTAATCCGATATACAGCGCGGCGGCAGGCGGCAGGCGGCAGGCGGCAAGTGTGCCTTTGGTCTTAAATCATATCGAACTGCATATTCTTCATTTTATCCTGCTCTCCTCGCATTTTAGTTAGACTCCGGCTTTCGGTTACACGTGGTATATTTTTTTATGAAATATCCTCATTTGATTTGGTTTCTTCTGGCCGATGCATAACTTTAACATAGTATATGTAATATGTAGATGTTCCATTTTAAGAAATTCGTTGTCCTATCTTATCAAGTGCTTAAGGAAGTTTCCGGTAATGTTCTTGAATTTATTTGAATGTTTCTTTCACGTTTTGTCTCTTTAGTGCATTGTCCTAGAATTAATGAAAAAAATGTATTTGTTCCATCATTCCCGTTCTACTTAAACTCATCTGATACTTAATACTTAGTCTGATTATTTGTAGAAAAAATATGTATTGTTAATCAACTACAAAATAATGAATATTAATAACAAAAAAAATGTTTTCATCCACCTTGGAGTTTTTAACAATCTATTTCCAGAGCCAGAACTCAGAAACCATCATAGTCTTAACAAATTTTTGGAGCCATCAGAAAGTCAAGCTCAAATAGTTCTAGTATCTGCTTTGATAATTTCGTACTTACCTGTGTCGTACATTTTATGACGATTAGACATTTTGACTAACATACGATTAGACATTTTGACTAACTTATAATACGTTCGGCTAAAAAACTATTCCATTCAAATGTTGATTATAGAGACAAAGACTTTGTTTGAATTAAAGCTAGTTGATTCACTTCTCATGCACTCTTTCGATTGAGGCAAATAAAAGAAAATTAAACCAAACGAAAACCTTTACTCCTGTTACTACCTACTGTCAAGGATGGCTTTTATCGTATCAAAGAACGCTCACCAGAAACTCTTCACACGATTGAATCAGTGCCATCAAAGAGAGACGGATATCATCGCAACAACAAAAACTCGGCATGGCTCATTTAACATAGAATAGACACCAGTGCGAGAGCGAATTTCTCTCGATGACATTTCTGAGAATCAAAGGTTAGAACGCTGCTGTGGGGATCCTCTCTGAAGCAACAAACGGTCGCTTATTCTCGTTTCGCGATCCGATACTATACAGGCAGTAGATAATTGCGATAGAATCATTTTACTATTGCCGCTTATTCTAACTATGTGCATATAACCTTTGTATAAGTTGTGTCTATGAAAATGTCTGTGAATGCTCCACACAAGGGTTTTGAAATATGGCAACCTAGTATGAGAATCGTCAAGTTGAATCATCGATTCGATTTTCTGCGATAATGTTCAACTTGCGATTCTCTCTTGGGAAATTCCACACAGCAACAATCATTATCAGACTGAAATTTTTTTTTAAGGGCCGTAAAATACTCAGAGTATGAAGTGGAGCGAAGAAATGTAGAAAAATTCTCTCGCGGTTCATGCATTGAGAGACTCGAGTTCTTGTAGCATCTTCTACCGGATTGAAAATATTGTATACAATATAGATAGCAATATAGCAGCTTCTGTCAAATTTCCGGCAATTACCAACACTGCCTACTGTATAAGAAATTCAAGTTAATAGGGTAGTATACTTTTCAAGCAGCATAATGAAACATGCCTTGTGATTCGATTTTTATTTCTGTGATCAATACCAATAAAATCATTTGTAATTACAGCCGATGAATTCGGATGTGTTTTGAAAACGTTGTAAGTTTTCGGTCTCTTTTCGCTCTCCCGTACACTCTATACGAAATTGAACAAGTCTCGCTGCATGCCTCGTTTGCAAAGACGGTATTGTTTTCTTCTTCCGTACCAGTACGTAGCAGTTTTGCATCGTCATTCTGTATGACGGTTTGAAAGTTTTGATACTCATCGCCCTATATTTTTGGAAGCACAGTATCGTTTAGAATAATGCTACCTTTAAGTTGAATCAAGATTTGTAAAAATCGGTTTATCCGTCGCTAAGAAATCGAAGGCAGTTCCCTATTTGGAGTTTTTCTTCAATATTATCAGTGCTTTTGGATCCGGAAACCGGTAACTAGTAGTCCCAAAGAAGGTTTATATATTTACTAACTAACAAGGTGTGCCAACTAGAAAAGTTTACTAGTCAGTTTTATAAAAAAAAATTCACCTCGTTTTCACTCATGAAGTTGTAAGTTTTTCACTTATCGTGCTGTAATACCGCAACCGGAAGTCGGATTCGGATCCTCTTTTGATTGAGTGCGTTTTTCTCATAAGTTTGCACATATTACCTAGTAATTCAGGAACCGGAAATCGGATCCAAATAAAATTCAGGAACTTTGTAAGCGACAATTATACCTTTCATTTGAAGCCTTATTTATGAGAATCGGTTCAGCCGTTTCTGAGAAAAGTTATTTTAAATAAAAAGTTATTATTAAAAATAGCATATTTATTTTATTTTTTTGCACATATTGCCCCTGATTCGAATTAAATTCAGGAACTTTATATGGGATAACAAGACCTTGCATTTGAATCGAAGTTTATGAAAATCGGTTCAGCCATCTCCGATAAAAATGAGTGCAAAAATATGTTACATACATACACTAATGTCTTTTTTATGCCGTTTTTATGTAACTTTTTCTATGCGAATTTTCAGAGTTATGCGGTATTTTTATGCGAAGTTTTAGAGTTATGCGGTTTCCTTTCTGCGGTTTTTTTAGGCGAAGTTTCAGAGTTATGCGATTTTTTTATGCAAAGTTTCAGAGTTATGCGGTTTTTCTAAGCGAATTTTCAGAGTTATGCGTTTTTTTTATGCGGTACGTAAACTCGCATGAAAAAAGACTTCAGTGTAGATACATACACATACATTTTGTGTACTCTACGATCTGAGTCGAATGCGAAAGGCGAAAAGGTTCGAACGGGAATATTTTTTTTTTGTTTTGTTGTTCTTTGTGACACATTTCACTTATCTTTCAGGAAAATCAAAAACTTTTTTCTTTCGAGACAAAGTCAAAATTGTGAAGTGCTGCTCTGCTAGTGAGTGTTCCTACGATGCAAAAAGATGATAATCGGACGGGGCGAGGTTGGCGTAATACGGTGATGCGATAAGATTTTCCAATTAAGTTAGTTTCGAAATGTTGTCGTGTAGCAGTATAATTCCGACCGGAACCATAACCCGACCCGTACCCGATTAAAATTAAAAAAATAAAATTGTGAGTCACAGTCTGACCTGATCCCGTCGAGTTGGTATTCGAGTCGGATCAGTGTTCCGGGAAATGAATCCGAATCTCGAAAAATTGCAAATTCTTGAACTCGAACTCAACCCGTAAGCATTGAAAAACCCGACCCGAACGTGACCATCCTTATGAAAATCCCCGGTACCGACTACTTTCTTTATATGAAGAATTGAGTTGATTCTTAGATCATCTCAGAAGATGTATAAAATATTAATATCTTCCTTCAGTATGGAACACACGGCATAACTAAATTGTTAACCTATGTTTACTAGTCCAATCAACTGAAACAGCGAATTAAAATTGCATTTCATGTTACTAATGTTACCATAAATTGTTTTAATAATTTAAAAACAGCTACAGATTTGAAACTTGATTTTTAATGTTATACCTACAAATCACCATTCTACATAGGGCGTCGGTTTAAATGCAAAGATTAACGTTCTCACTGAAATGAAAATAATTTCGTCTTAGACTCGTCAGTGCAGAGCAGTTTAAATTGTTGCAAACTTAAAACAGTTTGAACTGCTATGCACTGACGAGTCTAAGGCGAAACGTTAAGAAAAGTAAAAACGGTTAGGTGCCCAAAGCACAAACTTAGGATAACCCCCAAATAAAATAAGTTATTAACCCTTTCTGAAACTCCTTGTTCGTTGTCTGTTATCTTTCTTCATCGCAATATTTCAGATCAAGGGGTCTGATTAAAATAAATGTTTAAGAATTGGAAATAATCATTGAATGTTTCTTTGGTAAGAAAAATATAATAATTCAGATTCTGGAGCAAATGACTTATACAGAAGTGCGACACACTTAGCAAATAAAAATTACTTTCAACGACAGTATAATTTCGGTATTGTAATGTTTTTACAGCGACTACAGATAACTTTTCGAATTAGTTTAAGCTTAAGATCTGGATTTTTAGGCACCCTTTCTCTAGAGTAGGTAAATCTCCCTACAACTGTTTTATATATGAGCAATGAATTTGCATTTTCACATGCTCTACTTCAGGCAGATTTCCAGTGGATGGAAACGTGCGCACGAGGGGACTCCACGGTTACCAATGCTGGGGGAGTTCTGTCAGTGCATACACACCGTTATTGTTCGCAACAATGATTTCACGATGCACAATTGCATTCTAGGTATGCAGCTAGCTATCCTGACATATTTCAAGCTAACGTTCCTGGTACATTTAGCACATCCATTCTTGGCTCTGGTATTTATATCCATGATTCAACATTAATCGTCGCAGTGGGACTTCCACGAGGAGATACAATAGCAGATACTGCATTTTTATGAATTGATGCATTAGTGAAATAGATGCCTCATTCATCAATTCCTCAAGAGTTGAGAAACCCTCATCAACTGACACAAATAGTGAAATGTTCTACGATTCTTCCTAGTTGATCCTTCAAAATGAAACGGATAATAATACTCATTAGAAGATTATCATTATAATGGATCAGATTTGATCCCTAATGTCGAATTTGACCTGCCACACGCACCGCCGCATTTCGAACAGATGAAGCAAGCCGCTCACTCGGAAGCTGATTGTAAAAATTGTTTTTGCTTCCAGTTCTGCATCGGTAAGTAATAAAGCGTCGGGCGATTTGTGTTCTTACCTTGCAGTACGAATATACGTATTCAAGCGTGGGTGAAATCGGGTTCTACACTTTGAGCACAGCTCAACAACTCGGCATACTGATTAAGAGCTGTGTTTCCAGCACGCTTCACCAGTCGAGGACAATTATGGAGAAGGAAAGCAGAGTAGAGCTTGAACCACAAGGCAATAGCTAAACATGATGGAGGAATAGAATGGGATTAATGTTTACAAATATTTTGCCAATAGTTCGAACAATGCATGAATGCAGCGTGTCCGAATTTTTGATACAGCATTGCTAGTTTGATCAAATATTATATTTCAAGAAGAAATATGTGTTTACAATCGCGAAAAAAGTGCGATTTTGTTAATTCCAAACAGGAAGACTACAAACTGTTGTGCCATTTCTTTTCTGTAAATGAAAAACAGGTTTTGATAACTCGATTACAGGTATTTGGACCTTGTGAACATTCGACTATCCAATCAGGAATACTCTCGGATGCTGTATACGTGGAAAATACTTTAATATCTTTTAACACTTTCTACATCATACAAGTGATATATCACTCATAATCCAACAATAAATACTATTTTGAAACATTTCGAGTAATATTTCCAAGAAAATGATTTTATCGAAAAAACGTATAAAACAACTCGAAGTACTGCGTAGAAAACGCGAACAAAAAATGTCGACAGCATTTCGTAGGTTCGGCTCATACCTCTAGAAGGAAAAATTGTCAAGAGAGATAAAATTCCAAAATCCTATGCTTAATCTTTCTAAAGTATATCGGATTTAAAATCTTGATGAGCTGATCATAAGCACTAAATTGAACGATATGTAATGGTCAGACTGTTTTCTAACAGTGTGTGCAGCATAGGGTATTAAATTGCAAATATTTTTAAATATTTTGATCTTGTTCGAGACAATCCGCTTCGGTGGGAAGCTAGTAAAGATAATCCTGACACAAACGATATTCCGATATAATATGTTTTTCTATATTTCTTTCAGGTAGATCACTCTCTCACTGAACTACCGTAATGTGGCAGATAACACCAACGTCATAATCGGATAAATTGAAATGTGGTCCCCTTAGTAAATCTAAGGCGTATACACTCCCAGGACATATTTTGATCATGTTTAGTTTTAATTTAAAACAACAAACAGATTGCGGTTCAGATGCCCCCAGGGAGGATATCTTTCCGTGTTTACTTTACATTGGGTTCCAGTGTGGAACTCACTAGAGAGATTCAGCGTCCCCTTTTAATGTCAGCTTAGAGCAGCAATTGAAGAGATTTCTCCCTTTTATTTGATTCGGTGTTTTGGCGTGTTGACGACAATTATCACCGATGACAATTTTGATGTCGGCTGTCCCTCCGTCTGCTGGTGTCTCATCCAATATAAGAAAGCGAATCCAGTGACAGAAATTGATTTGTGGTTATACAAGGGTACAGCCACCCCTAAATGAGCCATTCGATATTAAATATTCCGATCATTAAGATGTTTGACTGTTTTGCTCTTTTCCACGATAACGAAAGCACTGCATATCATAGTTTTTTTTATCGAATCACTCCATGAGTAATGTTTTACAAATATTTATGCATGAACTTAAAATTAACTCTCTGGTATTACGATGACAGAATCTTTTTAAAAATTCAATTTTCAGACAGGATAATAAAGTCGGCAAATCGCTAAAAGAAGTGTTTTGTTTTCATTCTCAAATAGCAAACAAAACTTTTCATTTGAATTTAAGTTTGTCATAATCAATCTCTGACAAATCTATTAATATTTCCTTTTGGAGTTTTCGATCGGTGCTTCTAAACCTGAAACCGGAAGCCCATAAATCCAAAGTAATTTTGTATGACCATCAACTAATGGGATCTACAAATTGAAATAGTTTTGAGCCTAATTTAGAGAATTTTTTTTCCGTTTTTTCGATAATCGGAGCTGTACTCTCTGAGTCATTCCACGGTTATGCAGAAGTTCCTCAAGAAGGCCATCTTGGACCACTCCGGTTTCTGCTATTCGTGAATGATCTAATGTATGCAGATGTTATCAAAATATATCGTATGTGTTGTAGACTGTTATGATTTATAAAAAGACCTTACGAAAACTAAACCTTACGTAAATTTTAGATAGAAAATTGAATAGATGTTGATTAACTAATTACCAAGTAAAAAGGTTAGCTACAATTCTTCCGGGCATCTGTATTAGATTGCACAAATAAACAAAACTAAATACCAAATATTAGTAGCTGTTGGAGTGTGTTAGTGTAAGGAAACTGGAAAACCGGTATATTTGTGCCTTCCTTGTCAAGAAAGGCTATGCAAGCAAATCAAGAAAGGCTATGCAAGAAAATCGACCTCAATTTCATCTGGATCCGACTTCCGGATAATATGTGCAATTTGATGAAAAAATGTTTTCTCGGACACTGCTTAACCGATCTTCACAAATTATGATTTATATTTTATAACAATTCGAGTTTTATCTTGACTTCCGGTTACGGAATTACTGTGCCATAAACAGGAAAATTTTATTTCAAGATAATTTTGTCATAGATTTTGTAGAACGAGGCTCAACTTCCATAAAACTGGCTGGTAAACTCTACTGGTTTACAGATATTGTTATTTTGAGGATATATAAACTTACTTCGGCTATACTATTCCCTGATTTCCGATACCGGAAGCACCGAAAATAATGAAGAAAAACTTCAAAGATGTCTCATAGGGTGGTGTTAAATTTTATCCGGATCCGACTTCCAGTTTCGGAATTATAGACTGATGAGTGTCTAAACTTTCAAAACATCATATAAAGTGACGTACGTGCTGGTACGGAAGAAGAAAATACAATACCGTCTTTATGAACGATACACACATCGTTCTTTGTTGGATTTCGTACACAAAAAACGTAAATCTACACCGAACCGCGGTTTTGAAAACACATAAGATTCCTTCGGCTTAGAGTACAAATAAACACGTCTCTTCAACCTTATTGGAGAAACCAGAACTGCGGTCCAGGAACGAATGTCTGCTACTGGTGTTTGATTTTGGTAGAACACGGTACCCAGTTCAGAAAAATCATAGTTACTTTACGTAAAATGTAGCAGATAGAATAGCAGCCGGTAGTGTGGTAATATCGTGCTAGAGGTGTAGTGACGTTACCAATGAACTTTTCAATTTCAAATACGAAAGTATCAGCTTGATTTATTCAATTTCGTTTCATTGGTTTAACCGAAGTAACGCATGAGAGATAATTCAACCAGCTGGAATTGAAACATAGTCTTTGAAACTGAAATAAATATTCGAATGAAATATTTTTTTTTACTGAATTTATCATATGTTGGTATGAAAAATGGAATTATAAAAATATCTAACCGTAATATAATTGACGAAATAATTATAAATTTTCAAAACAGATTTTCAAACTATTTGGTCTTGCTAATTGATGACCGACGATTAATATTTTCATTTTTCTTAAATTGCAATTCTCAACAGTGTGTGAGAGTTTCTGGCTCACTAGACTATGAAGACGATCACACATTATTTTATTTTTCTGTATGGTAATTGCTAGTAACATTTTTTATTTTAGTAAATACTTGTAGCAGTCTTCAATATTACATCACAAATCTTGTATACAAACTCCACAAAATCCTACTGAAAACCATTGTAAGTCAAGTGAACCTTTCTTTGTAAGGTTTATAAAGCAAAATTAAAAATCAGCACAAACTTGCGTTAAATCTATTTCGATATGATTCAAAATTCAAGAAAGTTCTAGAACCTGCTTTATTTTTTTCCATAAATACGTTTATTTCTTAAGGCAGTTTACATAAGTTTTGCTACGCCGCAGCAACACTTTTACATAAAATTCTTATCCTAATATAATTCTAAAATAGTCACAACGATTTAAATTTATTAAAACATATTCCTCTTATTACTTAAATATCATCTTAGGTAATTCGTTATTAATTATGAAATCTACTCGGAAATATTATTTGAACCAAACGATTAACTTCTATAAATTATTGATAATTTCATAAACTATTTCGAGTTTGTTTGTATCATCACATAATTTCTATTCTAATTTAACTATTGGTTGAACTCATGGTCGCAGCTGGAATCAGAACTAAGTCTTAAAAGGGTCCTTCATTAAATTGAAACTCCAATTTTCTTTATGAAATGATGAATAAGTTTCATGTATGGAAGGTCACGACAAGCAAGAATGTCTCGAACTGGGACATTGGATAGTCTACCTTGGGTACGCAGAGAATTTATTAGTTGAGATCTGACATCACGATACTCCAGGCATGTCCAAACGACATGATCAATATCCCGATAACCTTCTCCACAAGCACAATGATTAGTCTCGTAGAGCCCAATTCGAAGGAGATGTGCGTCTAACGTGTAGTGATTGGACATGAGTCTGGACATCATACGAATGAAATCCCTACTCACATCCAGTCCACTGAACCATGCCTCTGTCGATATTTTCGGAATAATTGAGTGCATCTACCGACCCAGATAATCTCTATCCCAAGAAGCTTGCCTTCTGGAAAGTGTTCTTTGGCGAGATGCGCTATATAATTTGTTGAAAGCAATCGGTCGCTCATAAATTTCACCCTCAATAGCATCGCATTTGGCTAAAATATCGGCAACCTGCTTTATTATAAACATTAAATTTACTCGGAAGAACTCCAGTAATCCAGTGAGAATATCTTAGATTTTTTTTACGACTTTGAAGCTTTGCCTGAAGTAAAAAAAATATGCGCTTTCATTTTTTCGTGAATGTATAGATAAAAATAAGAATTATAACTAATAGCCTTCAAATAAATGCTATTCTAGAAAAAGTCTGTATGATTTATAAATTTTTTTGTTTTTGTGATTCATCGTTATTTTGATATAAGTCAGCACAATTGCGTCGTAGCTATTGCCGGTGTTCTGAAAATGAAACATAATAGTCAATCGTATTTCCTTCTTATTTTTATTTGAAAAAATTATTTCATGTCAATAAATGCTACGGTAGAACATCACAATGGCGGACATGAAATTTTCCTCAATGAAAATTACACACCCTAAAAAGTAATAAATCCTATACAAATCCCGTTAAAAAATGTAGTGAACTAAAGAAACTGTCATTTAATGAACACACATTGACACAGAATCCTTTTCCACGGCGTTAACGAACCGGAAAGCAAAAACAAAGCCTTGGTATTACTTTCCTTTGGGGGAATTCGACCTTCTGTTCCAACAGACTTCGCAGCCGATTCTTAGCGGTACTACGATCCTACTGACACTAAGAATACTTCAAGGTCGGGACTCGAACATAAGACAACTGACTTGTAATACCAGATTCCTATGCTAAGAGTGCAAGTCGGTTCAACACTAAATTTGATTACGTGAACAGGCTCAATTTATAATAGTACCATCCATGCTATGTGAAACGAATGATTATTATTCATTGTTCGTTATTAATTGAAGTTTTTGTCCAGCAATTATCTCAAATATACAATTTTATCTACTCGAATCAATGCGATCTGTTTGCACGGTTCTATTTTTTGTATTCTGAAGTGCAGTGAATAGTTGTACAGAAATCTATGCACTCTCACATTTTATTGAAACGGGACCACCTAATAAAAAAAAAATTGGGAATGGCAATCCCTCTTAGAGAGAAAATGTTTTGTGAAAGGGAAATCTTCTTCGTGAGGAAATCAATCTCGAAATTTGTTCTTATAATCCAAGCTAAAGCTCTCGAAAACCATCGCAATAAGCGTCGAACGTAAAAAATTGTCACTCCCACCCGAATTTTTCGAAAATTCGTTTTTTTTTTATTTTAGTGGAAAATATTACAAATTAAGTCTTAATCATTGTGATTATGTGCTAAGTGGAAGTATATACCTGTATCGTATTCATATGGACTGACTTATGAAGTCTTTTCACCATTTCCATTCACTTTCTGTGTGTTGAATTGGTGTTTACATGGATTTGGTGATCATGGATATCTCCTGATTTGACCAGAATGATGTAGTCGGCGAGATTGTTCTAATTTTAATTTAATTGATATGCACTGATTTGATTGTTTCAATCAGCAATAAACCTGATGATATAAGTGTGCAAGAGGTTCGCAGGTTCGCCCTCTGAGAATTTGTTCTGAAAGGCGGTTCTGTATTCTAAATGGCTGTAGAGTTGCACTTTCATGTAAATCAATGTAACTATGTAATACTAATCTGAAACTCAATTTAATTTGAATCCCAAAAAAATCAGAAGGAATTTGTTTTTTGATATATTATAGACAAAACATAAAGTATGGAAATGTTTACAAATTCCACCATGTTATAGCGCCCCCTGTATGTTGGCGCCCGAGGCGGTTGCCTCACTCGCCTCACCCTCACTACGGCTCTGTTTCAAGTATATTAATATAAATGTGATTCCTGATAAAATTAGGAAAAGGCAATGAGACTTTTTTACGTACATATTGTTGTCAGTACACTTAGAGCAAATTCAGCAGCTGGTAGTTTTATATGTGCGATCTATAATAGAACTAAAACTGAAACAAACGTATCCCCAGCCAGCCGTTCTAGTTTTATATATTCGAACAGTTTTACTGTCAAATTTAAAACTGGTATACGCTGCCGTTCTATTTTTTCTATATTTGAAACACGAGTAAAACGGTGCTGGGGTTGCCAGCTTCTTTTGTTATAATTTCCGGATTTTAATTTTAAAACTAGCATAAATTATGCCACTCGAACACTTCTGAACATGCCCTTACGCTTGCCAAGTGTTTCTCTCTTAAGCTCAACTTCAATTCCATGTACAGAACGTTGAATGCGACACTGCTTGAAATCAATAATGTTTGACCTCTTCTCCGTTAGTTTCGCTCGCCTTGAGGTACAAAAGCGAAATAAATTATGTATCTTTATAATCCAAATTAAAAAAAACACATGTTAATATGTTTGTAACATATCAATTATGTGCACTCAAATATACACTGTAATCGGCAAGTTTCTGCAAATAAAGGATGTTTCGTTGCTGACATTTTATCCGGGAAAACAAATAACAATACGAAATAGCCTTTATTACAATAAAAAAATCACCCACGCACTTCATGCCGTAGCAAACGCCGCTTCCGGAAAGAAATAATTAACAGGAAATAAAACAATTGCCACCCCCAGAGAATTCTTGCAACCCCCTTAGTAAACCAACTCATCTTGGTTTGTTTGTTTTTGATCATGGAGCTGATGATGGTTGTTACGAGATTCGACAAAAAGAAGGGTGGATAAAACATGTGTAGAAAACAATAAAATCTCCTAATTGTTGCTAAAGTGGCTATCAGATTCCACCTTTACATCACACACGGTAGACTATATAAAGGTGAATGTAGCAGAGCTCCATTCATCTTAGAAGACGTTGAAAAAAACTGTCATGACTTAATATGTGTTATTTTGGAATCCAATTTCAATTTCGATTCACATATGCTTATTTTAAATCAGTAACATGCAAGCCATAATTTGTTCACATGGATGACAATTTACGATGCATAACCTACTCAATGTTCAGCACGTTTCACCCATACGAAACAAAGAGAACAGCAAATTACCGCCTATAGTCACTTGACTTTACCCCGTTTATGTTATGATAATTTAATCGCCTATCGAAACTGCACTCCACGGCAATTCGCCTACTGAAAAGTAGCATATCCATATTCTCTACGGAATAGCTTACGGATATGCCCGCAAAGATAAGTCACGCGATTGTTCTATTTTTACTTAACCACGTGCACTATCAGCCAGTCTGATGATGGTTCGCCCGACGAAAATCACGCGCTCAATTCATCAAGGCTAATTTTTCACCATTTCCACTGATATACAACCCCCATAGGTAAGTGCTTATCGCACACGGAAAATCATGAGCTGTGTGGTTGGTGAAAAAGACGTCATCGGTGATGGTAGGTGACTGACTGGCAGTGATAGTCTTATCTCGCTAGCGATGCATATAATTATGTGTATTATATCAAGGGGAGCTCTTTTCCAATGAGCTAAACTCTTTTCAAGACTCCTGCCGAGCTGAACTCCGGCAAGTGCCTCTATGCAACCTGAACGGATGGCGAGGGAGGCGAATGTAGAAACGTTGTCTATTTTGTTGCTTCTTCGATGGCAGATAATTTACATATTAGATTGAGACATGCGATAAAGTGCTTTCGAGCCATAAAAGGACTTCAGATATTCAGAGCAGGTCAGCAGGTTCCCAACTCAGAAGGGTGTTCGAGGTGCACTCAAACGAACGAGGAAAAATTACCGTCCCTAAGGTACGGTGGAAAATCGTGACACTTTAATAGGATGATTGCGCGGTGATAAGAAACGTATAATTTCTAAATATATTGTGGTAATATAGTGCTTTATTTTGGTCGGTGACAGATCCTGATACCTTTGCAGGAAATTTTCTACCGACTCTGAGTTTATAAAGTATTATTGCAGGATCGAATTTTTGCTCAAATCTAACAACTAAGAAAGACAACTTCGGTCGTAGTCTCTCTCATGTCACCAGTTCTACTCCGACGAAAATTGCGATTGCTGTACGATGAATTTTATTTTTAACTAGCTGACCCGTCGAACTTCGTTTCGCCTAAAAAATATTTGTTCGCTGTTATGTATTAGGATAGCAGATTTGTCAAACGACTAAGTGGTTAACGTTTCTCTCCAATATTTTTCTGATTACTCACCTACAATCAACGGAATTCGACACACATTCGCTATAACCCAAAATAGAAACATCACCAAAAATTAATGTGAAAATACTTCTGTTAAGTAAAAATAGAGCAAATGAGCAAACTGTCATCTCAGCATATATTTACAATTTGTATTTAGCCAAAGTAACCAAAAGTTTGTAAAAAAAAATGATTTGCTTAAGCTATATACACAGCATTCTGAACAGTTCATTTTTGGGAACATTACCCATACTTTAATGTTCACCCGACGTAACAGAACAAACTTTGAAGCAGTTCCTTGTACAGCTTTTAAGCATCAAGATAGTTTTCTCAGAACTTTAGTCTATAATTAGCACTCATGGCGTTTTTCATTGGAAAACACTGGTGGCGTGTATTGCTCTGGTTTTGTACTTTCGAGCAGAAATGGCAATGAAACACCGTGAAAATATTGCATTTCTGCTCGAAAGTGCAAAACCAGAGCAATCCACGCCACCAGTGTTTTTCAAAGAAAAACGGCATCAGATTACGCGCCCTAATAAATTAATTGTATTGAAAAGTGAAAGATAAATTCTTTATTGTTACGTTAAAACTTGCACAGTACAGTAATGTCAATTCGTTCAACATATAATATAATTATAATGTTATAATTTTTTTCTCCTACCGACGTTGGTTTTAATACAGCATTCATTTGGTTAGCATTACGCAATTCTGTCATTTGTTCAATTATTTTGATACACCTTTAAGCACGTGGTTCGAAATGACGAATAACATCGATCAAGAACGCATGTGAAATCTCCACATGCGTTCTTGATCGATGTTGCGTTGCGCGCCAAAAGATTTTCTAACGATCTAGTATGCTTTCCTGCGACGGCCAACCACTTATGCAACTCGTTGCGCGCCAAACACCTATCGATGATCTAGCAATCATTGGCGACTTTTTCAGTTGAAATTTCCATTATCCATACGAAGAAACTACGCATGGTCCTTTTCCAAAAGTTTTACTATTACTACGGATGGATATACTTCGTACTAAACAATTTTTCTAGTTTTATTCCCTAGACAATTTTCAGACTCTTCAATTATTTCTCAAAGCTTCGGAAATCGGCCATGTGTTGCTATTCCATTATTTATCAGAAACAGTTGAGGTAGCAAGATGTTTTTTTAAACAACATACCTAGGAGTATTGCAAAGCTTCACATTGTGCCAACTTCAATAAATCCTCCATGCTGATCAATAGCAACACCGGCGACAACCGGAAACAGATCAATTTAGGAAGGGAATAAAACTGGACGCCTGTTTCTACTACTGGCCGTGGATTTTCCTTATGTATATATTGCTATGGGTAACCGACTACCGAGTGAATTTCCCTGAGCACGTTTGTTCAATTTTCGACGCTAATGAGTAAATTTCTATTTACTGTAACGCGTGTAACGCGAATCAATTTTCATCCTATTTCCAAAAGCATGGTACCATTGAAAAGGGAATTTAAAGTCTAACCTTTATTTTTGTTTTTGTAAATCCTGATTGTTCACGCAAACATTACGAATGTCATCATCCCTTTGGCCAGCTCCGCTTTAATGCAATGTTTGCATCAAATCTATGCAAACATTTCTGTTTCACTTATCATATTGAATCCTACCAATAAATGAGCTTGTATACGATTTCATAAAGCTTACCAATCATATCCAAGCTTGAGTATCAATGTGATTTATCAAGTGATTTTATGACAAAACTAAAATCATTCGTTGGGAATGGGCTAAAAAACTAGTGCTAAAGTGTATACGTACGGAGAAATTTTTTCCATCGAACGGAAAATGCGACGGAAAATTTCCCCGGTATCAGGAATAGCGTGCGAGTGTTAAGGCTATTCCATTTTGCGTAATTTTTGGTCAGGGAGTGTAAATCAATGGTCACCTACGAAAATCAGCTGATTACATGTTAGTTTTGTGAGCAATCTGCTTACTACGCTCAACCCTCCACTGAAACTACGAAAAGGGCATCTTCAATCAAAGACAAGTACAACCGTTCAGCAACGGTGACTAGTGAACTCAATGCTTCTGTTCCAAAACCGTTTTCACCTTCGAATCAACTAGCTACAACAGTCAATGTACAGCAAGGAGCATTTGCAACAATTAGCAACGTCCCCAACACTACGAACACCAAGAAAAATGCGAAGAAATGGAAACTACCCACAAAAATACGATTGAAAACAACAACATCGACGATAAATCAATAGATGATAACACGAGCCACGAACAAAGTGCCCCTCAATCTTCGTTGGATGAAAATGGAAGCTTCTCTCCCGCAAGAAAAAGACGGAACAACGAGATCCAATAATAAAAAAAATAGTTAGCCTGACAAGACACTACATGGAATGAAAAGTCCCGGGCCCCTCACAGAAAAGGCGTCAATAGTTTTGAAACGAGTATATTTTTGTTGAGAACATGCCTCTAGATGACCCTATACCAAATTTCATGACAATCTATCCACTAGTGTTTGAATAACAGCTGGTCGTGTCAAACGAGTTCTAGTTTTTATCAAGCTATGGGAAAGACCCACCAGCGCATTCATGCATAAAAGCAACGGTGAAATTGAATGATTTGCGGAACGGATTTGTCCACCATTACCCGTATTCTCCAGACCTGGCTTCCACTGACTGCTATCTTTTTCCAAACATGAAAAGGTTTCTCCAAGGAATGAAATTTTCGTCGAATGCTGAGGTCGTTGCTAAAACGTAAGCCTATTTTGAAGGCATTGACTTTTTTTTCACGGGGCATCAAAATGTTGGAGGACCGATGGGTCAAGTGTATCGCTCTAGATGGAGATTATCCTGAAGTAAACAAAGGTTTTCACGGTAAAAAATCCATTTCTTTATTAAGCCCGGGACTTCTCATTCCATGTATTAACGGCTCAATTGGCCACAAAAAGCTTGTACGCAAATAGGCCTGAAAATTTTTTTTTATAAATAAACTAGGCTTGACTTTTGTGAAGATCATTTCGTAATTTTAGTGGGCTTGAAAATAAAAAACCATGTCCATCTTCTCGTTCTGCTACTAATACAGGAGCGCGATAGCTCTCAGTCGACGTATTTCTATTGACCAAATGTTATCATAAACTTACAAGGTGACATGATATAAGACCTAGTGGGTTTAGTATGAAAATCATGACTAAATTGCACACCGAACTTAGTAAAATATAATTTTTGTTTTCGAGGAAATTTATAAACAATAAAAAAAGAGCACGATAGGAGTAGCAGTTCTTTAAAGTAATATCAATTTATTAATATTGATAAAGTCCTATACATGTCACAATATCAAATCCAGTTATATGATGTCATAGTTTAAATCTTTTATCCAAATCTCAGCAACAACGCAAAATTTTCAGCTGCTCACGTTAAACCAATTGAATGCATTACTGTAGGTTATGATTATTGCATGAAATCGTGCCCATGTGCGATGCTATTCTTATTACACCAGTAGTGGTTTCAAAGCCAACTAACTGCCTGTTTCCTGAATGCTTTTTTTTTTGGTTCCATTATTCAAGACGATGTGCATGTGGGTAGAGACATTTCCTGTTGAAAAGTGTTACGTAAATTTTTCTCATCCAGTTTTCAAAAGTTATTATCTGGAAAACTATATCACAAAACTAAAACATCATCATGTTTGAACTGAAGTTTATGTGCTCTTCTACTGCCAAATTAATAAATACTGTAGTGCAAAAGAACAATATGGATTTAAGCAAGTAAACAATCGTAAAATCATATACCACCACAAGTACTGAAATGTTTTTTTAGGAGTACGTATGAAAACATATATTTGGAATGTTCGAGATATCAAATTTTCACAACTTAAAAGTCTTTTACTTTATTACATTATTTCTTTGCAAGGTTAAAAGCATTGTTGAAGATATATAATAATGATAATTATACTCAATATATAAATCACCACATGAAATCGCTTGAAAAGATGTTTCGGTGTTGTAGTTTTCAACCTTCCGGAGGATCGTCTGCATTCGGTACGAAGTGGAACGGAAATTCCAGAACGCGCGGTGCAACGCCCTCCGAAACAAATCTCGCCTGTATCTACGAGTCTGCAGGGATTATACATGGGTATACGTACCAGACTGCAATTCGCACCCGGCTGGGAAATTGAATGGAGGAAGTGATGACGGTATTGCTTCTACCGTATGAACAATGAGATTCAGTCAGCTTGAAATTTCAAGATCAAACCGTATGGTTAGGAATGGGGCAGTGTACGACGCTATACTGAAAAAAAATTATACAAACTATTTATATTTCCTACGGAACGTAAATAGTATATTTTACTATTTAGTAAAACAATTTTGCTCATAATCATAAAAATCATAACAGTCACAGGTTTTATGTTAGTTATATTCGAGTAGCCTATTAAGGCAAGCCACTACCTCTCACCATAGTTTTGCATGCATCCTAAGCCACCTTTAAGACGCACTGACCGCCGCTTAAGGACCAAGTGCACTTGGATTCAAACCCTAAGAAAGAATTTGATATTTTAATAATAGCTCACAAGACCAGCAGCGTTCATTGTTATCCCTCTCGATCTCAACTCGGTTAGTTTTTTCGTTTATTCTCTTTGGCACACATTTCTATTGTTGGAATTGCTCACCTTTCGTCGCGTCGTCGATGTCGTACACTGAGTTGTGGCGGAGCGGAAGTGCCTGATGGTTATACGCCTGCGGATTTTTTCTTGCCGTTGTTATGCACGTTGCTTCCTTCTGGGTCTCGATCTTCAAGAAAGGACGCGTGTTTTGATTTCCGGTTAATTATTATTATTATTTCAGCAGTTGGCTCGTGCCGGCAGCAGTCAGTGAGGACGATTGTGATATATCACGATTCTTATGTCGGTATGTGCCACCAACTCAATCCGGGACCAGATGCACAACCGGGAATAAATTGGTCTATTCGTTGTCAGAGGAGTATTCCTGCGTTTCTCTGTCAAGGTAATAACCTGATTCCAATGGCTTTGCATAGTAGGATAAGCATCTTGTGTATGTTTTGTGGAGGAAGCTCGTTGAAATTTGAGTACATACCTACAGTTGTTGTAGCAGATCCACGCAGCAAACGACAAAAAAGTGGTCTTACTGGATGTACACTTGTTTTAAGGACCCTCTATCCCGTTGGTCTGTGGTGACTGTCTTCGCAGGCAGGAAGCAACCCGTTTGCAACTGGATTGCTTCATGTAAATTAGTGACGCTAACTTATACCTTCGGGTGCTTGCACGTGCTTCCTATTGAAATGTGGGTCTGACTTCTACAAGTAAACAAAAAGCGAGTCTTACTCCTTTTTCTATGAGACATACCTCGATGAATCTAAAATTGCGATAGTTTGAGGCCATCTGTTACCAAAAGACAAACTACCAGGTGTTTCGGATTCAGTTAATTCCACAGCTGCATCGGTATATGGATGGCATGCAAATTGCTAGTGAACCCTTGGCTTGGGTGCTGTGGGTTCATACAATGTGCTTGTCGGAATTGCCTCGCAAAATACTATGTTTACTTTTCGATTAATTTATAATTGAATGTGAAATTCTGGATGTTATAACAATATCTCTGAAGTGGATGAATGAATCAAAATATTTACCGATACTTAGATAACTTAGCAAATACCTATCCAACAAGCTAGAAACTACTAAAATTCGTCCACTAATAATAGGTTTTATCGATATGGCACACACCGAAAAAATCATGTGAACTTGCATATTAACAGATGCACATACAAGTAGCGTCGAAATTTACTAAAAATTTACATTCAGATTTAGTGTCATCTCAAAAACTTTTTTTTTAATCGACTTTCTGGGATTTTTCTTTTTATTTGAGAAAACACTAAATCTCGACGTTTTATGCAATTTTAGGATTTCTCGTTTCATGCAATTTTCGATTTCGGAAATTTCATGTATTCTCCCCTATGGTGCTTTTTCAAGATCGAAAATTTTCAAACTTTAACTGCCGGGTAGCACCCCTTACCTATGTCCGATTTAGCTCAAATTTTGCATGGGGACTTTTTTCGGTTACGTCACTTATACCCTTGTCGGTTACGTCACTTATACCGTTATATCCGGAACCAAAAGTCACAGCCATTTGATCTTCGAACTTGATCAATGGTCCGATAGTAGCTATCAAACGAGCATAAATTTGTTAAAATCGGTTCAGCCATCTCTGAGAAAAAATTTGATATTTTTCTATGTCCCAGAAAGTCGATATTTTCAAAAAAAAAATTCGAGATGACACTAAATCTCGACATTTCATGCAATTCTGAGACTTTTGGCATCAAAATTATATTTTCGATTTCGAATTATGAAATTATAAGCCCCCGGGGTGAATAAAAAATATAATATGATTAATAATAATACTATTATAAACCGAGTGATAATAGGAATCATCCTACTGTGAGGTGGATAAGTGCACTTTACATTCATTTTAAAATATGTTCAATACACATAAAAATATGTCTTTTTACTGGTGATGCAAATCCACAGAAGACACAATTCATAATAACTTAATTACTAAAATGAATACCTAATGTTATACTTGTTACAGATATACCCGTGTATATCGGAATGTTATTTACATCCTTCTTTAGTGTATCGATTATAACAACATTATGAAACGGTTTGATTGCTGTGGCGTACAGGACGAATTGAGCTTATCATCACTTGATAATTAACAGTTCGTCGAATAATTTACAGTTCGTCTCCGGACGTATTTTTTTGGAGAAATTTTGAAAAATACTGATGGCTTTTTCGAATGATAAGTTATTGAAACATCAATAGAAACCCATTGAAATACAAACGAGTAAGCTATCCTAAAATTTTTCTTTCATATTATGATAAAAAACGATATTTTATTCAAACTAAAAATTGATCCTTTATTGTATGAGGGTAAACTTGAGCTTAATGAAAATCGAATGAAGTTTAAGTTGTTCCTTCACGAATTTTCGAACTTTTGATCGAACGCTCTTCATCAAGTTCCGGACAAGTGTTGCATCGCATTTTTGGACGCTTGAGACCAAATTTTTTCGAACTCCTGCATGTTCCCAACTGTCTTATCAGTCTTCTTGAAGACCCTCTTCACGATTGCCCAGTTACGTTCGATGGGTCGAAGCTGAGGGCAATTTGGTAGATTGATATTTTCCTTAACGAAATTTAAACCCAATTGAGAGTGGTTTTGACATAGTGATCCGACGCCAAATCCGCCCAAAAACAGTGGAGGTGTACTATGCTTCTTATATAAAGGCAGATCGATAGATTTCTGCATTTATAGTTCCGGTAGTGTAAATAAATGGTTGACTCCAAACCACAGAAACATATTACTTGCCATACCAGTACCTTTCGGTCGAATTTCTTCACTTGAATCGACCTGTCCGCATCGCTCACATCCTCCCCAACGACTACAGTAAAGTATTGTGGACCTGAAAGGGATTTTGAGTCCTCCTTCACATAATTCTCATCGTCCATCAAAACGCATGCATCCGGACACTGCAAAAGACGCGAATACAATTTCCGGGCCCTTGTTGCTGCTCGCTTCTTCTGTTCTACACTTTGTTCCGAGATTTTTTGCCTCTTCCTGGTAGCTTATCCAAATAATAGTGTTCCCCAAACTTATTAATGATGGTTTTAACACTAGCATGATGAATTCAAAACCGTTTCGCCAATTTTCACATAGTTATACCCTTCTCACTTAGCCATGTGTCCAAAACCTTCATTTTCACTTTCTTTTCAATAAGCGACATTTTGAAAACGCAGAATTTCAACCGCACAAACAAGTAAACAAACGAAATCTGACAGCCAAATGCACAGCATGCAGTGATCTAAGCATAAAAACCCTTAATAAATACATATATACAACACAAATGTATGTGGATAGCTTATTTTCGATACACTCCTTAATGACAACTGTAGAAGATACACCTAATAGACTATGAGAATGTGGTCAGAAGATGAAGTTTTCGCAAGCAAAAAATAAAGTTAAAAATAAATCCTATAGAATTATGACAACAGCGGACATTTTCATTAATTTTTCATCTCTTACAATCTTTGAATACGTTAAGGAAGCCGTAGGCTTCCGTGAAGTATATCAAATTTTCTTAAAATCCATCAGCAAACCTTTTGCAAGATCCGTGGATATACGAAGGTTATCTGGTTATACCGAATCCGATCGCTGGAGAATGGTAGCAGTTCCGAAAGTCGGCTGCCGAAATTCAAAAATTGAACAGTGAAGTGTGCCTTGTGAAGAGGTCGTATTGTTTATGATGGTCGAATCTCTTTCGTACGAAAATACCTTATTATTGTAAATTCTTTTTTTTTGTTTTTGCTTCAGCTACGTAACCTTTGGTCGTTGCCGGCGTCCCTCACAATCAGTTCATACATTACAGTTACTTTTAGTCTTAGAAAGTTTGTTCTTCAAACCATTTTGGGTTTATAATTAAAAGTGATAATATGGAAATATCTTCCGTTATGCGACTGATTTCCCATTTTCCGGATAACGATTTTTATCTTAAAACAAGTTGTCCTAGAGTTTTGCTAAACCTCACACCCAACGCCAGTAATACGAGCCAATGATTTTTCTGAGAAAAACTTTGTATTTCACGCCCTCATGTCAACTCTTTACCATAATCCAAAATCTGGCAAAACATAACCCCATCCAAGGAAAGTCTACCAACAATACCAGCTGTCACCACCGTCAACGGGCCGTTGTTTGTTTTGCTCTTTCAGAGCAAAATTCCATGCTCTAATTTGATTCACATTTTAAAAGGATTAGAAATCCTTCAACGGCAACGTCGGTCATGGAGCGTGAACTTTGTTCGGCTCCTGTCACTGTCACGACGAACTTAGTGTGTTGTGGTCTGTTTGACGGGGAACATAAGCGACGATTCCGTGCCGCGCAGACAAAAGGCTGCCCGATACAAATCCCTACCACTGATGTATGTCAAGAAGAAGGGGAACATATTTCAAATTGTGTAGGCTTTAAAATCCTTAAAATCACACGCTCATGCCAGCACGTCACTCGCTCGTGGGTGGAACGAATTGTGGGATCGCAGCAGGCCACAAATGAGTATGTCTGGTGATGACGTACATTACATGTTGAGTAGTGTGCCGCGTGAAAATACAAACTTTTGTCACGGAACAGAGAATTAGGTTTGTCACTTGACGTTATGCGTCGAGGTGATGATCGTTAAACTAATACCTGGACTGACCACTGTTCGACAGAACGGTCGGTAAATAACGCAATCAAAATTGACCCCCAGCGGGATGTAGATACGAGTATCAAACATAATTACCACCGTATACCCGACACCCTTTTAAAGATTTCTTCGGTTTCGGATTTTATACTTCTAGTAACAAGCTATTTTGGAAATAATGCCTCCGGGCATCCGGTCAAGCTGTTCAAATGGGGTTTTGTGATAACATATGTTGGTATTGAATAAATAGGTTATGATTGTAATTTTCAATCGAGGTATAAATGTTTTAAATGACATTGCGCATTTTGAGAATGATTGAAAATAAAAATTTTGGATGCTTCCCCGAAGCATCAATTTTTAATAGTTGACTGTTGTAATCGATATTTCATGAAGTATCGATCAAACAATTTCAGATTTGCTATATGCTTGTCGTCAAGGTGACATCTCGCAATAAACAAATTCTTTTGCTGTTTTCTGTTCGTAACATTGTCTTGAAGTTTAGCATATGTACCAGGCGCGTACACAGGGGGGGGGGTTTAGGGGTTCAAACCCCCTCCGAAACAAAAAATTATAACCCATGGGAAACATTGTGATATAAATTGTACATGTGTTGATTTATCACCATGTTCTAAACCCCTCCCTCCCCCCCCCCCCCGAAAATTTTCTCTGGCTACGCGCCTGATTGTACGATACAGTTTTACATCATTCTACTTAACTAACCATATATTTTCAACTCGGTTTTGGTTAGTTCCAAATGATCATTTGAAGAGGTCAGTTACGTTATATATTAAAGAAGATATGATGCACATAATTTCGATAGAACAAATCAAACAATTTGACTTTTATTTCGTCATGTGTTTTAAAATCTTTCGTAAAACTAAAATAATTGATGTCGTAAGTTTATTGTAGAACAATGATTGTTTTCAAGGTTTTCCGCCCGAATCGTCATTTAATCTTACAACTTCTTTTATTTCAGAGTACTTTCAGATGAAGAGAATAGTATAAAAATAATGATAATTTTAAGTAGGCGTGAATTTAACATATGGATTGCCTGGATGTAGTATATGAATCAGGAATTGAATTAGACAGGGTTATTTTTCCAGATTTTCCAACGATTTAAAATGCCATATTTTAATTCTATTATGTGTGTGTTCAACTTATCCCAAGCCCCACTGTCTGGTAGCAGTTTACAGAAAAAAAGTTTCCATGTGGTTTAACATATTTATACATGAAAATACCTTTAGTTCAGCACTTAGGGAGCTCAATCGAATTCCGATGACCCATTTCGTATACAGAGCAAATCGTGTTCCGAGGTCACCGTTCCATCGACCAGCCCCGCCTGAATTAAATGACCAGCCCCGCCTGAATGAAATGTTTGCATCAATTGGATTCAAACATTACAGAAAGATTTTCGATCCCTTGCAAATGGCAAGTAATCGACGCGTATTTAGTTTATGTTCTTCAGTTTTGTATGAATAATTAACATTTTCTGATCTTTACAATACTTGAGTTTGCATTCAATGTTAAATTTCTTATCGTATCGAAACCTTCCAAACCTTCAGCCACATAGATCGCACACTTCTGAATATTTATATCTATAGACACTCCAGCATAAAACACTTATAATAATAATAGAATGATACACAAAAAGTTTGTTATCTCACCTTTTGATGACACTTCCCCAAAAGAAAACACTTTTGATTAATTCAAACTCGCTTCAGAAATTCGTTTTGCACGAACGAAAGTATGTTTAATTAAATCATTTAGTGGTTCTAAAATATATTTATCGAGCTACCAATCGAAGGAAAATCGGTGATCCGGAATGGCTTGTTGGTCGGTACATTAACTATACTGATGAAGACTGAACAACTTAAGGAGCAAAATGAAATAATTCCGAAAGATTCGTCGGTCATACTGTGACCTGGCATTATGTACGTAGTTCCAGTAACCCGGTGGTATCGTATAAGCCCGATACTCTTCGGTGAGATACGTACAAATGTTGCTCGCAATAAGCAGTTATGTAAAAAAAACAGAAGTATGCAATATTTTTTGT